>NW_010518005.1:0-3735 GCF_000687285.1 Phaethon lepturus | reverse complement strand
CCCCCGGTGGTTCTTTCCCCAGGAGGAGAGGAGAAGGGAGAAGCGCAGGGATGGGGAGGTTGTGCGCCGGCCGGCCGTGCCAGAGCAGGTCACCCCGGAGGGGCAGCGCAGGTTCGGGGCAGGAAAGATTCATCGAGCCGCCCTTCCTGCGGCTGTTTTGCATGCATAACTTTGAGGTGAAATAAATACCAGTGGATGATTTAAGTCCCCTCCAACAGGCCCTGTAGCTTTTCAGAGGTATTAGCAGTGTGCCTCCAATAAGGAGTGCTCTCTTTTTCCGTGATAAATCCGTGCTACACCATGCCTCCCACGTACACAAGCTCTCCATTTCTGCAGCAAGTGGAGATAGCAATGAAGAGGCCTGGAAGGAAACCAGAAAGTAGATTACTGAGTACTACAGACCATTTAAAACACACGCTGTAGTGAGAATGAAGCTTTCTAGCCTGTTTTCATGAGCTACATCCTTGGGTTTGATTTGCCCAAGCTAGGAGCCTTGTAAAGCATATATTCAACAGCATTTTTGCCAAGCTCCTAAACAGTGTGGGATTAGTATGTATTCCTAAATTTCTTTTTCTGGTTCAGTTTCTTAAACTGTGTACATCATCCTGATATTGAAGCACTGAGTGAAAAATATACTGAACTATATTTTGAAGACTCATTAGGGAGAAAAAAGCTGGAGGAAGACTTATTAGGTACTTTCTGAATTGCTGAGCCCTAAAGTGTGCGTGGCAGTACACAAAAGCTGAACCAAAGGACTCCGCTCAGCTGACTTTTATATTGTTTCTTAAGGTATGGGACAAAACGTTGCATATTTGACACCTAATAATCATGGGAGTATGTATTTCCCAAATGTCAGTGCTCCGATTTATGTTTTAATTCTGATCTCATCTATTTTTCTCTCACTAACTGCCCTTTCAGAGGAGATCTTACCATTTGCACTGTCCATCTGTGCAAGATTGCTCATTTTTTGCATCCTCTGCTTTGCTCTCCTCTTCCCTCCTATTACCCTCTTGGCCTGAGTCACATTATTACTGTAACTTCTAAGAACATGTATGGTCAAATCCAAAAACCTTCACTGGCCATTTTAGCCCGGCTATCGTGTATTTTGGGCTGTCATTACTTTACTTCTTTCACTAAGTCTTTCCTCTTGCAACAAGAGCAGATGTGAGTTATTCAAAACATTTGGTAGGGTCTAGACCAATTCTTTTTTATTTGGGAATTATGAATAATCAAATTCAGCTGACAACACTTTGTAAGTCAGCACAGCTTCATGATCTTCCACAGGATCAAGAGGGCTTTCCTCTTTTAACAAATCCCAAGGTGTGCGAGTGCCACATGGCATAACCCATGCTGAGCTGAGTATAGGGCTGAGCAGGGGAGAGCATGGGGATGAAACCCCACCATGCAAGACAGCCAAGGGTCTCTTCCCAGCTTCTGCCTTGCACCAAAGAGCTTTGGACGTTGGCTGTTGTGTCCCCCACTTTTATCATCCCTGTGGCATCCTCTGCTGCCTCAGCCATTGCTGTTATCTTCCTCTGTAGCCATAGCACGAAGGGGCTCTGTTTCTGCTTTGTGCGTGCAGGGGCTGGGACTGTTGTTTATCTACAGGACCATGTGTGAGCAAGACAGCAGTTATCAGCAGGTCACCTTGTAGCTCACCAGCCAAACAGAACTTAAGCCTAAAACAATAGTTAACGTTTGCTGGCTTCTGTAGTCTACTTATATCCATCTGTCTTGAAAGAGACCCTCAACTGGGAGTGTGGAGAGTCTTAAAACCTTCTAAGTCCTTGTACTGGTACCTTCAGCTCCCTGGGTACCTGCAGCACCTCTCCCAGCAATGCCCTACACAAGCAGGGATCTGTTCTGAAGAAGAGCGAGCTCCCTCCAGCATCACTGACACTGAGCTTAATTCAGTTGTATTGTCTGATGAAGTTAAATTTCAATGATTTAGGATTTCTCGCAGCCCGAGGTTGAGACTTTTGAGAACTTCAGCATCATGTAGAACAGTTCCTGAATACGTACAAGGTAAACATAAAGGACACATGATGCCCCCTTCAAATATGTAGACATTAGCAAGCAGGTGTCTGTGGACAAAGAAGAAAGTGAAGGACGGAAGGGTAGAATGAAAAATCAGACAAAAGGCAAAGCCCGGGTAAGATAACAGGGCCAAGGCAAATTTACAATTAGTGTATGATGCAGTATTGAACCCCTAAAGCTCTATAAAGTCCTGAAAGTCTAGAAGTATACAGCTGAAGTACCAGGCTGAGTGGACTCGTTAGCACTGCTGAAGCTGGAAGATATCTAACTCAGCCTTTAAATGTTGACTATTGTGAATGGAGATATAAGAAACACACTTTATCTAACACAGAGCTTGATCTGGTGTGCCAGCTTCAAAAGAACAGCTGCTGCAAGCGCGTTTCCCAAGGGTTGATTAAACATTGGAAGGAAATTTCCAGAGTCAGAATGTACATTGTGGAGAAGTATCTTTAAAAATAAAACACAGCCTAAGTTTAACAGAATGTTTCTGTACCAGCTGCTTCTGGTAACAGTCACTCCAATGCAGACAATATTTCTTAATAATATGCTGTGCTGTTGCATAAGAACAGGAGAGGGATATTAAGTAGGCAGAAAGTCAAAACGAGGTAGTCTCTCTTTCTTTACCCAACTTCACAGATAAGGAGGGAAACAAGCACCAAAAATTGCTAATGAATGAATGAAATGTTAAAAGTTTTTCGTAAGTGGTAATAAAAGAAATGTTATTCCTTGCTTGTCATAGGTGTAGGAGTAAGGAATGATGAAGAAGGGAGGTGATGAATATAAAAGCCTTTCCACATCCCTTTCCTCAGGGAAACTAAAGAGACCCAGAAGTGGCAATGGGGATAAGGTCTGCTAGAGAGAGCAGGGGGGTGTGCTGTCATAGTGAGGGGAGGGATGGAGAAGGGTCTTCATCCTGCTGCGCCAAGGCTTGCCTCCTTTGTCCAGAGCGAGACTAGTAGGAGAAATGCATGTACAAGCGGGTGAAAGGTGCATCCTTTTTGTGTTTCCATCAATCCACCTTAATTTACTCTATTTACATGGATTTAAACATATATATGTCTTGCATGTCAAGAGGCTGAAAGATGGTACAAGCCAAAGCAGCATGTAAATCACAGCAATTCCTTTTCTTTTTGTCAGGTGCATCAAAGAAGTAAAGAGGGTTCAAATTTAATTTAATGGGGAGTCTAATTTAATTTAATGGGGTCTAAGCTACGCTGCTATCATACCGAAATGGTCTAACCCTGCCCAATGTTTCTCCGATCAGGGCTGGTACAAGCACTCCTGGGGCACCTCTCCTCAGCATGACGAAGGCTGATAGGTCTTAAAAGTAACAGAAAGGGACACTTTTCCTAAAAAAAAAGATTTTTAACATTTACTGCAAAATCTGCTCCAGCATACTGCATTAGAAAATCTGTGAAAAAATTCAGTGCAAACAGGAGCTAGAAACCAGACTCCCTTTAACCTGAACGAGACCCTTTTCTAATAGATTAACAGAGGAGTTTGCCTTTCTACCACAGGGTCAGAGCTTGTCAACTCATTTATAGAAGGATTCCGGGAAAGCAGACCTTCCTGCCTATACACACACACAGATTTGGGGGGAAAAGAAAAATCAAAAAAGGAAAAGAAAAAAATAAACGACATTTGTCAGGCTGTGCTTAAGGGCAGGCCGTTTTCTGTGCCGCAGCTTCCTTCTGCGCT
>NW_010518004.1:0-1022 GCF_000687285.1 Phaethon lepturus | reverse complement strand
AACCCAAACCGTTCTATGATTCTGTGATTCTGTGATCCTCTTGATGGCCCCTCATAGATACTGGCAGGCTGTTAGGTCCCCTCGAAGCTGTCTCTCCTGCAGCCTGAGCAAGTCCAAGTCCCTCCTGCTTCTCCTGCTCCATGTGCTGGTGCATAGATGTTTTATCTCCCTCTGCTTCATCCCCAAAAGGTGACCAAAAGCACCTTATGCCCCCCTCAGATGTGGGGATCTCAGCCCACCACACACCCACTGGTGACGTGGGGTTTTTAAGGGTGGATCCTGAGGCATCCAGAGTGAATCTTGTTCCTACACTTGTGCTTACAATTCTGTGCAGGCATTAGAAGTTTTGTCTTTTTATGATAATGCTGTCTTTGTCTCCCCTTCATTTGAGAGTGCGAGAGAGAGGCTGGATTGTTTTCTCTCTCACCCTCGGCCAGGTGCGCTGTGCTGCGGTGTCGTTCCTCAAACAAAGCTGAAAGACTTGCTCTATCTGGACGATTTTGATTTCTTACTTTACCCACTCCCATCTCCCTCCTCCCCGCAACAAGATGAAAACATCAATATCTGTTTTGGGCTCCCAAGGTATGACACAATGTCAATGGAATTTGTTTTTAATCTGGGTGACTAACAGTTATCTGACAATTCAAGTCATATTTCTCCACATCCATCCGTCAAACTCCAGCGAACATACAGGGGAGACAGGACCAGATCTAGCAGCCGAGCAAGCCCATTAACAGACTGGGCTTGCAACTTAAATCTCCCCGCAGTATGGTTTTCCCCTAGCCTGTCCTGCGCTGCCCTTTTCATTTTTTATTTATGTATAATTATAACTCTTGCATTTGAAAGTCATCCTCTTTCATTTCTGAGGCTGTTTCCTACAGTGAGTCAGGTCAGGCAAACTATTATTAGGACCATGTTTATTTATAACGGGTACTTTAGCATCAAGCAACGCGTTGTGACAGGCTGTGCGTTTCTGGAGGACGACGGCAGGCGCGGGGTGCCGAAGGCGGAGGGCTCCTGCC
>NW_010518003.1:0-17765 GCF_000687285.1 Phaethon lepturus | reverse complement strand
GTCCTGCTCAGCGTGGGGCTGGCGGTGCCACCGCTTGTCCCTGAGAGCGGCACGGGAGGAGGCTGGCAGGGCAGGCCGAGCGCAGCGTTGGTGTCTCTTCCGCCAGCCCCAAGCCTGGGGTGAGGAGCCTGGCGGGGGGGCCCTGGTGTGACCCCTGTGTGTCCGATTTCAGGATCCCACCTTGGCTGGGACGGAGAGCAGCACCAACGACATCTCCCACTACATTGGTATGTTGGACCCATGGTACGAGCGCAATGTTCTTGGGCTGATGAACCTGCCCATGGACGTCCTGTGTCAGGTATGTGCATGCCAGCTGGTAGGGCTTGCCGTCCCCTTTCCCCGCGATACAGGGCAGCTGAGCGGAGAGCTTCTGCTTAGCACTGGGCCACCATGACCTGGTACTGCAGGCTGTGCTACATGGACACGGGATGGAGATGGGTGGTCAGGAGGGAGGGTTTCTGTCCCTGGTGGGGTGGGACGGGCAGTTCTTGGCCCCGGGCTGTGGGTACCACATACCCCATCGGGCTTGTGACTTATTCTTTCGCCGCAGTCTGCCAAGCCAGAGGCTGAGTCCCAGGAGGACTCGCAGGAGCAGCTGCCCATCCTGGCCGACATGATCCTCTACTACTGCCGCTTCGCCACGCGCCCCGTGCTGCTGCAGCTCTACCAGACGGAGGTGGGTGAAGGGGCTCAGCACCGTCTTGGCAAGGGGGGAAGAAGGTCTTCTGCTTGTGCTACCAACTTGGGACCTGCCTGTGCAGCAGATGGGGGTATGGCACAGCACCAGGTGCTGGTGAGGCAGAGCTCGGTCTCCTCTTACTCCCCAGGTGCCCACGGTGCTTTGGCTGATGCTCCAGGCCCAGGGACTGAGAGCGTGCAGGTCCTGCCCAGACAACCCTTAAGTCACACAAGCAGTTTTCCATCCAAATACCTTTCCCCATGGCACAAAGCGACTCCTGTCACCGCTGGAAATCCCTCCAGTGCTCTGCTTTCCAACCAAGCCCTTCCGTGAAGCCTGTTTTCCATGCCCCGCTGTGTGCACGGGGCAGACGTGGTGGGGAGGGTTGAATGCACGGCTGCAACAACTGCTTTGGTGCTGTGGCACGAGAGTGGCTGCAGTGGGGCCGCGGTGAGCAGAGTCGCTGCTGTTTATGGCATTTGTGTTGCCCAAAGCGATGCCCAGACCCTGCTGTTAAGCTCATGATGGGTTTTCTTTAGAGGGGGTTGGGGAGTTTTCTTTAAGTGAAAATTAGGTTTTTGGGTTGTTTTCCTTGCTGGTGGTCTGTTAAAACAGTCAGTACGGTCGGAAGGCAACTGTCACTCAAGACAGTGGTTGAAAGGTGTATTTTGAAAATGCGAAAGGATTTTCCCAAACTGACCGGTTTCCTGGAGAAAGGAGCGAGAGGGGTGAACGTTGCCTGACGCGGGGCTGGGTCTCCTCACCACCACGTCTCCTCTCTTCTCCCCTGGCAGCTCACCTTCATCGGGGGAGAAAAGATGACCGAAGTCTTCATCCACTCCCTCGAGCTGGGCCACTCGGCGGCCACACGCGCCATCAAGGCGTCAGGTCTGTAGCTGCTTCTGCACCCGCAGCCTCAGGGCAGAGGTCTGCAACCTGCTGGGCTGGGAGATAAATGGAAAGAGGGGGGTGCAGGGGCTGCAAGAGGTGTGTGAGCCCAGGCTGCATCGTGAGCGAAGATCCAGACATCTCTTCACAAATTTGGAAGTGAGGCGTCATGGTTCTCGCATTCCTTTTCAAGAGCAAAGCTGTGGCAATGCTTTGTTTGTTTTTTTTTTTCCTGCTGTTAAGTCTAAAGCGTGTTTGTAATAAAACAGTTTCAAGCCCATTTCCTCCCTCTCATCAGCACCTGGCCGAGTGCAGCTCTTCATCTTTTATTTCTGCTGCTTTATCATTTATATCATTTATATCAATTATAAAGTGTATCATTTTCAGTATCATTTATAAAAACCTTCTTTCTATTTTCCTTAGTTTACTGGACAAAGCAAGGTTTGTGCATGTGCTTGTAGCCTTCCCGTGAGGGAGACCCGTGAGCTTTTACGCTAGGAACTTATAAAATTAGTAGAGACAAGAAGCAATGGTAGAAGCATCTGCCTGGAGGGTGGTCCCCAGCTCTCCTGGGTGCCAAGGGCAACGTGCTGTCTGGTGCGGTGCAGCTCGCAGAGACACCTCATGGCCAACCAACACCACTGCATTTAAACACGTTGCTTAATTGTATTTTTTTTTTTAACCAATTGCTTTTCTGTGATCTCGCCTTGTCTTTCTAAACAGGGCTCGTAAAACATCCTCCATATGAAGTGTCACCACCCCACTCCCCCAAAAACCAAGGCTTGGCCAAGACCTCTTCCCAATAAGTCATGAAACCACCAGTCCTTTCTGACTTTGACTTTGTTGTTGTTGTTGTTGTTGTTGTTTTCCTTGGATTGTCTGGCAGCACACCACTTAACAGCTGCAAAAAATTATCCAGGGAAAAAAAAGTAAGTGTCGGGCACAGTATTTCAAGGGTAATTTAATGTGGGCACAAACATGCCCGGAAAAACAGGAGCTGGGTTAGCAACGCGGCCTTTTATTGCTTTGTGTTTTCCCTGGAGCGCTGACCCCTCTGCACCGGCTTAGCCAGCATCGCTTCCAGTTTTGCAGAGCTGCTTTGTTGTGCTTTGTGTTGAAATTCCTGCACTGGATTAATTGCTTTCTGGCAGCTTTTAAGCCACCTTTTCTTTTTGCTCCGCAGCTGTGTTCAGCAAACCATTTTTTTTTCTCCCTTTCTGTAGGTACTGAGTGTGCTGCTGTATCCGTAGCCCGCTGAAGCATGGGGATAAAAGGCCACCATGTGACGTTTGCTCCTTGTTTTGTGCAGGTCCAGGCAGCAAGAGACTGGGCATAGATGGAGACAGAGAAGCAATCCCACTAACACTACAGATCGCCTACAGCAAGGTGAGTGCACGAGACTCGCACAAAGACAAAGGCGGCAGAAAACCGCTTCGGTGCGGGGCAAACATGTCTCTGCTGGGGGCTGAGAGGGGCAAACGCTGGCAGTGTGCTGGAGGAGCCTGAATCCAAGCCCAGACAAGCCAAACTCAAGCTAACTGTCTACTTACTGGCTAACTGGGGGGGCCTTTCCACTCCTGTTCAGCCCAGTAAAAGAGGGAATGTGCAGCCAGTTTCCACAGAGTGGACGTGTACTGGGTGCCACCTTACACTGGTGAGCTTTGCTTCCAGGGAGTGATGATGATCTTCTCCTATTTTGTTGGTTCCTCTGCAGTTATTTAGTGTTAAGCCTGGGCAATTTTTGTAAATCCAAGGTTAAATTAATTTTAATGCCTACTCAAACTTTGTCTGTGCAGCTCCAGGTAAATCCAGATCTGAGCTAGTCCAGCCAGATGGTTAGGGGTGGGAGGTAGGGTAACATCAGCCTGGAGCGTGGCATCTCACGGGCTTTGGTTGGTCTCTGCAGACAGCCATCAGTGGAAGAAGTCACTGGAACGATGTTGAGAAGGTCTGCACATCTGTCAACCTTAGCAAAGCCTGCAAGAAATATGAAGAACTAGGTGGGTCGAGGTGGTCTTTGTGGCTTTGCGTAGGGAGCAATGGGAGGGACCGTTGGAGCGAGAGGACGGTGTGGATGTTCTAGCTGGAGCGAAGCAGGGATGTGTGAACACAGAAGATACATGGGAGGTGCCCGATGTTCCCTGGGCATACTGTAGTCCAGGGGCTGTCCTTAGCACCACATCAGGGATGAAGGGCATTTGATTTCCCATTGTCCTAAAGCTTCCAGCCAGGGGAACGGGATGTCCATTAGGGATGGGGCTTGGATGGTCCAAACAGTGGGATGATCACTGGAGAGTGGTGCTTTCCAGAACAAAACTTGTTCAGTAAGGAGAAGGATAACAGGTAAAACTGTTGTTAAATGAACTAGGACCAAGGGAGAGGGTGCTTGTCCTGCAGAGCGCAGCAGCTTTCCGCAGGCTCTCGCTAAGCTGGTGCTTCACCCTGGTTTCCTTCCTGCAGCTCAGAGATAGCTGGCTGCCACATGGTTTTGCTTCACAGTTTTGTTTTTTTTTTCCTAATCAGGTTTCTGATAGGTTATTAATAAGGCTTTGAGCCTTTTATAAGCAGCAAGACTTTTAGCCTGTGTGTGTATTTAGAAGCAATACCTGTTCATTCTTGCTTAAGAACTGCTGTTGTGGCAATCAGACACCCAGTTCTGAGTAAACGGAGGGTTTTTTAGTTGCTCTTTCCTTGTGTGCTTTGCGTCTGACAGATGTGTGGTTTGTGAGTGGAGCAGTCGGGGCAAACAGGTGATCTACCAAATAGGAGACAGATACTACATGCCCCACAGAGCTCAACCTAAACCTCTATCTCTCCTGTCCCACCTGTTGCTACCCCATCCGTGAAGCCATGCAGACAACTCTGGAAAAAACACAGAAGTAATTTCTGACGTCCTCTATTCATTTTTGAGTTGGGTGTTTCTGCACTAGTTCTGGAGCTTCTCTTGTGTTGCCAGCGCTGTGGGTTTGCTTCAGGGCATGTCCTCAGTTCCACGCTGGAGAGGGGCTTCTCCATGAATCTCCTTCCTTCCAAGAGAAACCCAGTCCCCTTGACTGTCTCCATTGGTTTTCACATTCAGCAGCTTGACCACAGGATGTCACTGTAATTCCAGAGACAAAAAAGCATCTCCAGGTGGACTGCAGGAGAGGCCACTCTGGGAGAGCTAGGAGTTCTTCCCGTCGATGGGGCAATGGGTTTTCTCCTGTTTAGGCCCGAAGATAGTTAAATGCCCTTTGCTGCTATGTTTGGAAAGCAGTTGGAAGTTACTCTGAAGTTTACCTCTGTCTCTCTGATTGCTCGCTTGCTTTCTGTCTAGGTTAGCATTGGGGAAGGAAAGCTGGAACTGTATTGTATTTCCCTTGACAGTGGGGTCCTGTTTCTGGGGGTGAGAACCACTGTTTCTGGGGTGCTTTGAGGGGTGGAGGGACAACTTGGGTTCCCACCAGTGGCCCAGAAGCCCCAAGTGATAACAGTTTTCTTTTGTTACAGCCTCAAAGACAGAGTGTCTCAACCTGACCATGACGGAGGTGGTCAAAAGGCAAAACTCCAAATCCAAAAAAAGCTTCAATCAGGTAACTCAAATCATGGTGCTTTTGCATTTGGTAACAGGATGTCAGCCTGACTCAGCTGGGAGGGAAGCAGGGCAGGAGACAGTAGCTCCTTGGGGGATCTGTTTCATGTTGGCCATCAGGCCTGGCTTAGGGGTGCCCAGCTCCCCTGCTCCCCTTCCCTGCACAGGGATAATGCGCTGAGCCTGCCAGCTCCCTCACGTGGACACTTTTTCTATCAGCAGATCAGCGTGTCCCAGATAAAAGTAGACAAGGTCCAGATTATCGCTCTCCAGTCCTCCTTTGCCGTGTGCCTGGACCAGGATGAGCAGAAGATCCTACAGAGTGTCACCAGGTAGGAACTGTAACGTGGCCAGCTGCCCACTGCAGTCAGCGCTCCTGGGATGGTGCATCCTGTGTGTAAGGACTTGTCTGTGAAGCACTGGTGGTCACTGCGGGGATGAGGTCCTGAGCACCATGGTGGATCTCTGCCAGATGCCTGAGCTGGGTGACATAGCTCCAAGCTCTGTAGGGCAGCTGATCTCAAGTAGGATGGAGGGTCCTGCTCAGATCCCAGCAGCAGTTTACCTTCATGACTGCCACAGTCTAAAGGGTGGTCCCCAACCAACTGTTCACCTCTGTAAAGACAGCTCTTTCAGCAAGACCAATCATAAGCCAGAGGAAAGCTATGCAACATAAATGAGGTGTCTGGAGACCACTGGGCATATGAGCAGAGCCTTCAGCTTCTAAACCTCATTTGGGTTCTCCACCACCTTTTGCATACTCATGGCAGAAGGAACGCATGATCTTCATGGGAGAGACTGGGGTAGAGCAAGAATTGTTCATTTGACTGTTCATCCATCAGTTGTGTCCCCAGGGCACCAAGCTGGCTCCCTGGGTGATGGAATTTGAAAACTGACTGTAGAGAACATACTTCCATGAGCACAAAGAGATCAAAACAGTTGATCCACGGATCTTAAAAATGTGCAAGCATTTTAATTTCTCACTCGGAGAGTGCAGAACTCTGCAAGGTTATGCTGCCTCCAATAGAAAAAGATTTTGGATCTTAAATAACCCTAAAGAAAAGTGTTTTACTTAACTTGTTTAACCAATCTGAGCCAGCTTAAAGCCCTGAACTCTCAGCACTCAAACTCCAATCCTATTAAAGGCTGCACTGATCCCTGTTTGTTCGCAGATATTTCTGCTGCATCTGAGGACCGTGATTCTCAGCCACACACCTTACTTATAACTTGGTTTCTTCCTGTTCCCCTGCAGGTGTGAGATCTCTGTGTGCTACAAACCCAGGGACAGCGATCTCTTTGCACTGAGGAGGTCCTCTTTGCCTCCCCAGGACCCCACCGAGTTTCATTCTCTCCTGTGTTTACCCATTGCCACCTTCAGTGGAGCACTGCCGTAGAAGAACCCTGTGTCCTCTCAGGCCAGACCACATCCAACACCAATACAGCCTCAGGAAAAGGAAGCTGACTGTCCTCCTTTGGGCTGGAGATCCATCCATTCTTGTCCAAGACTTCCTGCAGCCCAAAGCGTTAGCAAGGTGGCTGAGCTGCTCCTGGTCTGGGCTTAGCCCATCCTTGTGAAATGGGAACACTGATGTTGTGCTCTGGTATCTCTCAGGGTTCCTCAGCAATGGGAGGAAAGTGGTTTCTTTTTCAGCAGACTGCCAACACCTGGATTGAGAGAGCAAGGCAAGGACAGCAATATTTTCCTGCCAGCAAATGGTGCTGTGGCTGTATTTGACAGTGCCTGCAAGGCCAGTGTGATCTTGGGGGGAGCTCATGGAGGGACATGTTGGAAAATGAATGTCCTTGGCTGAGTGGTGGTAGGGGGCCTTCAACGTGTGCGGAGCTGCAGACCACCCAACCAAAGTCCTGATGGCATTTCACCCCTAACAGGTCGAGGGTGCTCAGGACAGTTCTTT
The DNA here is from genome assembly GCF_000687285.1 of Phaethon lepturus. Taxonomy (NCBI): domain Eukaryota; kingdom Metazoa; phylum Chordata; class Aves; order Phaethontiformes; family Phaethontidae; genus Phaethon; species Phaethon lepturus. The sequence goes on along the minus strand of NW_010518003.1, from coordinate 10,711 downwards.
CAGGATGGGGACAGGCTTTCTCAGTGTTTGCTTTAAATTATGACAGTTGGGTGTCTTGCAGAGAAACAGTGCCCAGCAGAGCAACCCAGCTGAGGCCCAGAAAGACCCCAGCATGGGCTGTAGACTGCTGCTTGCCTTCCACTGAATTGAGTGCAATGGGCCATACCAGGGCACAGACAGCTTGTCATGTATACATGCATTTACTGCAAATCCAGGACCTGCAGGAGATGAACATCCAACTTCTGCAGAATTTCAGAGTTTCCCCAGGAGATGTACTCCCTGTTCAGCCTGTGTTCTCATGTCCTGCTCCCAAGTGCTGCACACTAGAGACATCTCAGAGGCTGAATCCTTAACAGTTGCTTGAAATATGGCAGGGAACCTGCTCTCATTCATAGGAGGGAGGTAGGTACTGGGAAAACCACGAGGATTGCCTAAAGCTTACCTGAGGAGGCAGCTTTGCTAGAGAAGGACCCAGCACCAAAAACACTAGTGACACTTAAAAGCGACGGTAGGATTTGAGATCCCCCCTCCCCTGCAAAGAGGCTTTCTGTCCTCTTCGTTCTCTCTGCAAGGCTGTAGGTACAGAAAGGTGCAATAGTTGGGGGCATTTACAGGTATTCTGACCCCAGGAGCAAAAAATGAGACTGGAAAAGCCTTGCCTGGTTTCATAGCCCTCAAGCTGTTTCTCAGTAGTTTTTGGTGATTGCACTAATGGTAACAGGCAGAAGAGCATGCTGCCTGCTGAGGCTACAAGCATCTTAATGCTGAGGACTTATGCACCCTCGAAACGTCTGGAAGGGACCCCTAATACTGCTGGGGGGCTGCAGGGCTCAGCCACAGCGTGGTCCGTTCAGCATGGGTCCCTTGATCCTCCAGAAAACAGGACCTGGTCAACTCTTAGCACTAGTTAGAACAAGGCTGGGCTCTGTCCCCAAGGGCTGGTGGCACAGCAGCAGTGTCGTCTGAGGTTAAATCTGCCAGGAAAAGGGCCAGAGCCCCTGCAGGCTTCAGTTGTCCCTGAGGAGTGTGGGTCAGGCTTGTCTGCTGGATTCCTCCACATCCCTCCTGGAAGTGTTTGGAGGAATCTCTCCTGTGCCAGCGACTCTGATCCTGGCCCTGCTGGCTGCTGGACCTGCTTTCTGTCCCCACTGCCTCTGCTGTTTGGGGACAGTTTAGTCTGGGCGCAGTGGTGAACATCTTGGGTTGAGAAGGTGCCAGCTGGCTCTTTGGCGTCCTCAGCAACTTCTGCCAATGGCTAGAGATGAGCAAAACCAAGACGTGAACATACTCCCGAGGCTCTGCGCTTCATCCTTCTACTTGAATAAACCGTCCCAAGGATGGTGTTGCCTTGCGGACTCCAAGAAAAGACCCTCGTGTGGGGTGAAGCATCACTTGGACGTAAGCAGGCGCTCTGGCTGCACCATGATGCAAAGCCAGCTTGGACTCCTGGCAAGGACCCACCTTCCCCGGCCACGCACCGACTCCAGGAGCACCCATCCTTTCCTACGTGCATGAGCGGTGTCTGTCCCTTGCTTGCAGTGCGGACGCGGCAGGGACACCCAGTCACTGCCAGGTCATGGGGGGCTGTCCCCTCTCTCACAGCATGCCTGTGGGGCAACGTGGGAGCGCACGCTGAGGCCACTGCTGCACATTTCTGCACGTCAGTATTTTAAGTCTAATAGGCTCAAGGGATCAGAAACAGATTTTAATAGCTCTTCCCATGCACTTGGAAGTGACTTTTCATTTCCCAAACAGGTTTGTGCGCATCTTCTCCAATGGGGCTGAAATTTGACAGCTGTTTTTTTTTGTTCGATACTTTAAAATAGCACCTTATCCTGTCAAAACATTGCTATTTGTGATCTTGATATCCGTGGCTAAATATATCTCTGCCGCTGTTAATGATATAAACCTCTCTGGTTTCAGCTGGCCCTAGAGAAATATTAGAGAAGAGAATTTCCACCTCAGAGAAAATCAAGCACAAACTCTGGGGCCTCATAATCCTGGCTAAGGTTTTGACCTGTGATGCTTTCTGGAAACGAAAGAAGCCCGAGGTTCTTTCAGGTCATCCTTGTACATATGTGCAACCTCACCAAATCTGTGTAATGTCTGTGCTGATCTGTAAAATACTGTTCAAAGAACTTTTAAGGTAATTATGGAATATTAAATGCTGATTTATTTCAAGTACAGCATTTGAGTCAAGTAATTCCTGAGCAGGCGGGAGGCACGGCTGGAGGCTCTGTATCCCCACGAGGAGGGCAGGGAGCCGCCGGGTCCGTTGCAGAGTAGCGGACCTGAGAGCAGGAAAAGGCTCATAAAGTCATTATGTTTGTGAGCCTGGTCCCAGAGGGCCCGACACGGAGACCTGCGGAGGTTAGTTGAGCTGCTTCTGTTCTGTGAGTACAAAGCAGGTGTTGATGCTGTAAATCCAAAGTTGGTTTCGTGCTGGATTAAGGAGAAAAGAAGCTAGCGGAGCTGGCGTGTGCAAGGCGAGATCGGTGCGTACCCTTCCCTTCTAGGAGGCTCCTTGACCTCTGCGGTGTTGGTTTGCAGAGCACCGCAAGTTCCTCCGAGAGCTGGATGCCTGGCGGCTACCGGGGCCGGGGGCAAGGTCCAGCCCCAGGGTCCACAGCAGAGCCCTTGGGCGAAGGGCGACTGCTCGGCGTCGGCAGGTTTTTGCCCAGCAGCCGGGTTTTGGGGTATTTCTGACTTGGAATTCTCTTCTGCATCTTTGGGGATGCAGACTTTGCAGATGGAGCTGTTGCTGCGGAAAGTGCTCTGAAATATGGAATGAGACTTGCTTAACTGTCTCAAGTGTCGGCTTCTCTTCCTGTGGGTATTCAAGGAAAGAGGCTTAGCTGGTAGGTGTGATGGCCAATGTGTAGTAATCAAATAAACAACTGTGGGAAAAGTAATTTCATCTCAGGCAGGCCAAAAAAAGAGATGAGAATAACTTTTGTTAATCAACACTTTGTTATGTATAAGCTATCAAATTTTTTCACTTCGATTAGAGAATAACAAAAAGTGGTTTTTAAATAGAAAGAAAAGGGTCTTTTGAAGAGGCAAATAGAATTCAAAAGGAAAATTCTTTATTTTCCAAACTGGAGTGATAGTCTGCTTTTGTTTCCTCTCAACAATAAAAAAACCCCAAACCCTAAATCACAAATACCCATTCCCTGTTCTTTTATTTTTTAAAAGAAAAGTGGAAAGAGGAACACATATGCTTAAATCTGAAGCAGAAAGAAAGTACTTTATTCTGAAAGCATGCATGACGAAAAGTTTAGGATCAGGGCTCAAGTCTGATCCTTGAAGTGCTGCATAGCTGAGGGTTTTGCTCTTGTATGTACAAAAGATTTAGCAAACAGCTGCTGATAAAATAAACAAGGACGGGTTAAGGCTCGACTATTCAACAAAACAAGTTTTGCCTCTTGTAGATATGGTCAAATCAGCTCGATGGAGCTTTTTGCAACTCTCACAGCATCAAAGCTGGGCTGGTCTGTGGGCTGTCTGCACCTGTGAGGGATGGGGAGACAGTGGATAAGGTGTGTTCAGCGTTTCAGGCTGGGAACACCAACTTACGTTGGCTTCCTGAATGAGATAGGCTATACCAAAAAAAGTGCCTTGGGGTTTCGGTATGTGTTCATTTATCTCAAGGTGCAGTGGCAGTTTGAGATTGTTCCCTGCTCTGTCAGGTGTTGTCATCCCACAGCCACCTCAACCGAAGCTGCTGGCCTCAGCACAGCTGGAGTCAGACGTGCTCCACTGCTGGTGAGGTGGGACATGGAGATGTGGTGTGGGAATGCGCTGTGGGGCGACTTCTCAACACCCACTATCGGTGGTGGCCATCCATCCTCTGCTCTTCTCCAATGGTGCATTCTGCATAGGTGCTTCTCATGTTTACTGGTATGATCCCCACAACTTCTCCCCACTAGCACCACAAGGAGCATCTCGGTATGGATGCTTGCGTCGGGTACCAGTATGCCACAGGAGCTGATTGAGAGCCAAGTCTGCCACCCCAGAGTCCCCATGGCTCAGTGCTGGCCAGGAGCAAAGAGCTTAACACATGCAGGCAACATCAATTGGGTTGCTCAGGGTCCAGCCAAGGTTTTAATAGCTTCAAAGCTATTTGGAGATGTTCTAGTGCGTGAGGTGGACAGCAACATAAGCCAATGATCATCCAGAGAAGGGGTCCTTAAGCGGCCAATCCTGATCTGGTGGTTAATTAGGAATACAGGATTAATTAGCATCAATAGGCAGGAATGAGATTGCCTGTACTGGATCCACTAAGTCGTGAAGATACCCCTCTGAAATGTAGAAAAAGCAGGTGCCACCCTATTTTGGCAGGTGGGGCAATAGAACCCACCTTCCATGGTCTACGTAGATCATCATCAGGTTGTCTGAATGGAGACATTGCTGGGAGGCATGACGAATGCTCCCAAATCATTAGTTGTATCTTGAAGCCTTTTGAGTGAGTGAAAAATACATTTGCTCCTAAACGTGGCATTTGTTTAGACTGACTTTTCTTTAGCTTTACTGTCACGTTGAGGAAACAGTTCACATGGTCTGCCAGAGGTGAGGAGAGGTCTGCCAGGCCCAGCATCAGGATGGCTGCCTGGAGGAAGCTGGAACCTGCACCCGGGCTTGGTGTGCCGGGACAAAAATAGCCCAAGCATTTGGTTGGTGATGGGGCACTTCACCTGGGTGTAGGGACTTGCCCGCAGGCTTGTGCAGCTCGGCACCTCTGATCCCTTCCTCGTGCTCTACTAGTTGTTTGTCAGAAGTGCCGGGGCAAACCTTCCTCTTGTACTTGTGCTTCGTGATAGACAAACATGTAGGTTCATGGGTGGCATTTCCAGACGCCCTGCAGTGAGAGACCAGCACATGGTGGGTGACTCGGGGGGTGGAAGCCCACACGGACCTGGGGATTGGAATTGAGGGGACCTGAAGTGGGCTGTTTCCAGGAGATCTCTTACAAGGAAGTATTTCAAAGGTGCTCATCTGCTCTCTCGCCTGTAGCAAGAAATAGTAGAGAGCAGAGTCAGGCTTCCTGGCAGCTCTCAGTCCCTGTTTACCGTTATGGGATTAGGATTAACGTGCCCAGGGTGTCTCCTCGCTTAGAGGTCACAGCCCCACAAGCACTTGTCCCCTCCTTTCCATCTACCTGGGCCTCTCCCATCTCCCAGCTCCCATCGCTGCATCTCAAACTACCTTCAGCCAAAGCGGAGCTACCTGGGGCGGCTCAGCTCCTGCTGGCAGCCAGCCCTGAGCTTGGCTCCCTGCCTGCGGGTTGGTGACTGGCTAACCAAGCCATGGCACGATGGCCAAATTCACTCCTCCGCCAGCGACAGGATCTGCTTGACCCAGAAGGGTTTATCGAGGGACCCACCACTAACCCAGCACTTTCAGAAGAAAAGGGAATATCTTCTCCTGCCAAACTCCCTGCCCTGGCTCCCTCGTCCAGCTGCAGGTTTCTGGGCTGGTAGATCAGGCTGTTTCCCACACGCATGATTTAGCTGCTCTTACAGACATGTGTAAAGTAGGAAAAATTGGGAATTTCTGTGAATTTTGCTAATTTCTTAGCCAGCGCCTGTGACTGAAAAGGGCATTGACTCCTTGCTTGTCTCGGGACTGATCTTTGCTCAGGACTAACGAGAGTGAAGCTGGACAAGTGAAATATTTCTGGGCTGCAGGCGGCTGTTCATCTCTTCCAGCAATGCCTGCTGCTCCACTGTCCTTCTCTGACTTGTGCTAATTAGTGATCAGTTAAACGTTAACGAGGCTCCCTGTGCCTGCACGAGGAACAGAGTTGTCCTAGTAGGGAACAGTAAGGGTGTGCTAACGCTGCAAAGTTGTGTAATTATCGGTACGTGCAGATGCAGCACGTGTCCTACAGCCCGCACGCCTGTGCCGCTGGCTCAGCTGGCTGCATGAGGAACGGGGAGGGCTTTTCCACGCCAGCCCCAAACTCCCCTTCATCCAGCATTCGCCTCTGTGCCCTCGTAATCCCCTCTCCCCTCTGTAGGCAAAAGAAATGCAAAAGCTAAAGGGTTGAGGCCGGAGCAAACGTGTCTACAAACTGCAATCCGAATCGAAGCGAGCACGAATATTTTGTGTTTGCCCAGGTCTAGGATAACCTATACTTGGGTTTGATTATATAAAACTTTCTGGACATCAGTGGGCCAGTGTAGTGCTGTGGATTTAGCTGGTGTTCCCACCTGCAGAGAGGACCTCAAGCAGGGTGGCTCAGGCAGTCAAACACTCTCTGTCCTCACAGGGGCTAGTCCTGCTCCTGGCTGTGCCCCCTCTTTTGCGTCAGGTCTCCTGTCTGATCACTCTATGGCCAAAGTGATTCACTTCTTGATGATTTGGTCTCCCACTGGCTGAAGGAAGGTGAAAAGGTCCGGACCTGGTGTGGCTGAGACCCGGGCAAGTACGCAAACACCATTTTCAGGGGTGATGAGATGTTAGATTGGCTCCGTTGAACCTGCCAATGCTCTGATGATCACAGCGTCTTTCTAGGAGATGCCTGTGAACGGCAGGCTGAGACATTGCCCCTTGCAATCAGAAATCTGTGGATGGATCTGTCAGAATACCCAGGAGCTGGGGCCTCCACACTCTGGTCTACTGGGAGATCTTCACTGGCAGGCTCTGTCACATCTCCCAGGAGTGGGTCACACGGTGTTGCCCCTCTGCACTGTCGGTGGGCACCGGCTGGGTGCTGTCTTGAGGGAAAAAAAGGAGACCCTGAATCATCAGTACTTTCCCTGTACAGCTGTGCATGTTTTTTCCCATAGTTGGTCTCTCTGTTGACTTACTGTCAAGGGGACCTGTTGACTTACTGTCAACAGTGGCCCAGGTTAAACCACTTGAGGACAGGATGCTCTTGTGAGAGGTTCCTAGAAGAAAGTTCAGCCCATTGAGGGTTTTCCTGCCCAGATACCCAGATGAAATCTAATCTGAAAGCTGCTGATTAAGTTTTTGCTGCTGTTTTCTGGCTACTTTTAATGGTGCACTGGGTGTGAGAAGCAAGGGGGTAGCTCCAGCTGTGGAGGCAAATGCAGCACTCTGCAGCCTGTCCCTAGGAGATCGGGCAGGGGATGAAAGGACAGACTGAGTGCAGGCACCATCTCATATCTCTGTGTGCTCCAGACCATCATCTGAACCCCTTCCTGCCGCGGACTGTGTGACTGAGAGGCGTGTGGTTCCCCCGCGATGTGACACGCTGGAACTGGCACAAACAATCTGGGTAGGGGTGAGATTGAGCGATAGCTGAGATTCCTCCTCTGTTTAACTTCACAAAGGGAAATATTTGCTCATCTTTACTTAGAAGCCAACCTCTTCCCGTCCTAAGGAGCCATCTGTACATTAACGTGGGACTCGAGCCTGCGTGTAACGAAGACCGTTACAGTAATTGTGCCAGCTGCTCAGGCCAAAGACAGCCCAGACAGGGTGGGAGGGTTGAAGCCTTCAGAAACTAGGGGGGATGCTGCTGTTCATGCTGCTTTCTCTGCTTGCTTGCTGAAGGAAGAGCAGAAGAGGCATTTATCTTGACCGGAAACTGCCCAGGGAATGACATTCTGGTGAGGAGACATGGTGTCTGCAGACTGGGCTGGGTGCAAGCAAGAATGGAGACGTCTGGCTTCCAACTTGTCTCCGCTCTTCTGTTTCCTGGAAGCCATCAGTAAAGAGCCACTTGCCTCATGCACCTGTGGCAGTTTTTGTGGGACCAAGCTGAGGGGCTCCAGCAGCCTTCCCGTGCCGTCCTCTGGGGTGCTCAGGACAAGTTACCTCCGTTGCAGTGAGTGAGCAGCCTGGTGGTCTGCATGCTGAGGACTGGAGCCCGTCACTGTGGCTGGGCTACAGGTCCCCTTGTCCCCTTCCAGCCCCACCTTGGCCGCGGTGCTGGGTTGGGCACTGGGGCTCCTTCCCCCATGACAAGGAGCATGCCCGGTGCAGGATGGAGGAACAGACTGAGCCTGTGCTGCCCTCCACCCCTCCCTCCCCGCGTACAGCTCTCAGCGACCATGTGAATATTTAGCTGGAGCCTGAAGGTCCGCGGGTGAAGATGGGAACCCGCAGGGTAGGTGCAGCCGGTAACTCATCCTCTTCACTGATGGGCAGAGTGGGTGTAGCTAACGGCTGTTGATCGGTGATTGTAAAACATGGCCAAAAGAAGGCTGCGGTATCTTTGTGTTTCTCACTTTCTATTAGAATGTGTTTACAAATAGTTTAAGATAGTGAGAGATGTTTGCTGAACTCTCCCGGTATGACTAGTGTGTCTCAATATTCAAGCTGTGGGAGTTGGGTTTGCATGAACCGAGCCATCTATTAGTCATTTGAATGCCCCTTGTGCGTACAACCGTGCCGGGAAACACACGTAGCGGCGTTTATCCGTCTACCTCTATGCACCTATCAATGAATCCTTTGTATAACATACATACTCAGCTTGTGTGTACATACATGCATGTATGTGCTGACTGTGAATGACGAATACAGTACAGAGGTGGGCAGGTGGGTGGATCTATACCTGCACACTGCACGTTTCTTCTTAGCATATAAGTAGTTCTATGTGCTTTGTGGAACTGGTGAAATGTGCACGGGTCGGTGTGCAGCGTGAATCTGTTACTTAAACACCTCCACCCCTGCCAGGTGTATTATTAAGTATGGTAAGTAATGTGGTAGAGACACGGTTTGGTTATTAACACGTGATGGCCAGATAGAGCAGGCAGGTGCACGTGCATGTGCATGCTCCTCTTCGTCTAAAGGTTCTCTTTCAATACACACATGAAAACAAAAAAAACCCCCAGAAATCTAAGCAGCCCTGGGCTCTGCAAGCAGTGAAAAACCTCTAACCGTGAAGGTTTTGCTCCAGCGCACTCTCAGCTCTCCCCCCAGGTGGGACGTGGGTGGGGGCTGCCTTAGCCCCGTGGGTGCACCCGCCGCACCACCGGGCAGCCAGCCCCACGGGCGTGGGGGCTCAGCGCTTCCTCGTCCCCCGGAGACACCCTGGGGGAGCTGCCTCATCTCGTCTCGCCGGGGCTGCCGGGGTGTTCCCACAGCCGAGGGAAGATGAATTTTGGCTGCCAGCAGATGGAGCGGACTGAAAAACTGATGAGTAAAGGTGCGATCGTTACGTTGCAGGGTGCTAGAAAGAGATGCTTCAGCTATTCCTCCCATATTTTGTTTTTTCTCTGGGGAATTTTAAAGCCTCATTTGTCATGATTTTTTATTTCTCCTTTGTGGTTTTCTCATGACTGTCATCTTTTCCCAGCTCCACTCCCCTGGCTTTAAAAAAACCCAAGAAATAAAACCCCTAAGGTATTGAAAAATTCCCCGGCAGTGAGGAAATGGGAAGAGGAAAAGGAAATAGTAAATCAAACAAACAAATAGTTTGTCATATTGCTGGTGTGTTTAAAACATGTTTTACCTAGTTGTCACATCCCCATTTAAGAAATGTGGAGCTGGTCTGTGAAGCGGAGACGGACCCAACAGGGATGCGTCAACACCAACGAAGGGACTCCAGTGGGGAAATTCTTCACAACTACAAAGGTAAGAGAGAGTGGTTGGTATCAGCACACACTTTTGCTTCTTCAGCAAGCAACTTTCTGTATCTTTGATAGCATCAGCAATCCCTTCCTTTCACTGGGTGACGCCAGCAGATCTCCCCATGGTTCACCCAAGAGGACAATATTATTTTCCTCATCCTACATATGCGGATCATCCCATTGTGGAGGAAAGAGAAGGACATACGGTGCCAGACGTGCCTGGCTGAGCTGCAAGCTCCTCACTGACCTGCCCCGAGGTGGGCACGGCTGAGGTGCTGGGATGAAAGCAGATGACAAACAGCAAACGCAGGAGCATCTCAGCATCAGGAAAGGCAAAGGAGATACTGGCCTCCTTGCTAGAGAGGGAAAGCTATCCGTGGACGATGTTGAAAGCGTTAAAGGCATGTTTGCATGAACTGGGAAGAGCCCAGCTGGGAGCTGGTGGCTTCAGTGTACCTGTCAGCCACCAGGCCCAGGCCCCTTATGGAAGGTAGGCGCACTCAGGAAAGTTAAATGCTTTCCATCACCTGACATGAAGAAATTCCTGCCCAGGTGCTTTGGGACTCAGCTAAGGGCTCCCTCTTGCAGTGAATGGATGGAGAAAAAGTGAGGTTGTGAGACTGCAGAAGGACAAGTGAAGGACCAGCCTTTAGAAAGGGGAAGGAGCTGAAGCTCGCTCAGCTTAATTCAACTGCTGGGAAAATGCCAGCGCAAACAAACCAACCCTTTGCAAGTACCTGGAAACAACAGGGGAGTGAGGGGTTTATCAGAACCTAACTGAGTTTAGACCAAGGTGGTTTTGCTCCTACGGCAGCACAATGAACCCCGAGGACCTTGAGGAGCCGTCTGAGCGCGGTGGAGTTTCTGCCACAGCCTCTCCTGTGCTGCCTGCACGGGAACTGGGGAAACACAGACCTGGTGCAGCCACCACGAGCTGGATGGGAGGCCAGCGTCCACGGTCCGAGCAAAGGTTCATCGCCAGGCTGGGAGGATGGAGGAAGGTGGCTGTGCAGGGCCTGTGCTGCTGGTGAGACTTTCCAATCCATTTGTTAATGAGATGGGAGATGGAGCAAAGAGCATGTGAATGTGAGCAATCTTCATAGGTGAGCCTGTGCAGCATGGTGACTGCGATGGAGAACTGGAAGTTAAAGTGAGCTGAGCTGAGTCCA
>NW_010518002.1:13938-15465 GCF_000687285.1 Phaethon lepturus | reverse complement strand
CGGGAGGCGGCCTGGCGGGTGGGAGCTGGAGGATAACACGTGGATTGTTGATCTCCCATGGGAAGAGTCAGCCCAGCCTGTGAGGTGAGGCAGGCGGGTGCGCACGGGGGGTCGATTTCCGCCAGCTTGTCTTGCTTTTCCGAAACACAGCTCGGTGCACAGCTGTGCACTGTGGCTAGTGTCACGTCTAGCGTTACCGTCGTTTTACTGTCCCTGCAACCTGTGCGTTACTCGTGAAATCCTGTCTGATGCGCAAAACTCCCTGAACAGCAGGAGAGAAGGTGTTTCTGCCCAGGACCCTGACGTCAGCCTCCTATGGGATTTGGTCTCGTGTTTGACAGTAAGGTTTGGTTTCTTCATGTTCTGGTAGCTCACTCTGCAGAGCTACAACAGTAAGACGAAAGTTAACAGCTTGGAAAAAGCCAAGCTCAACTATAAGTCAAAACATCACCATATGTTAGTACTGTAACACACGCAATGTAGACAAGCTTCATATTGCTGTGAGTCTTAAATCCTCATCTACAGAATACCCGGCCCTACCCAATGCTTCAACTGTTTCTGTAAATGGCTGGTTTCCAGTCTTTGTCTTTTATTTGTAGAACACTGTGACAGATCTCATCCAGGAGTGAAAAAAAAATGGTAACTTGGGAAGTTTTTGAGAGGAGCTTAAATGTTGTTTGTTTAAGTCTTTGAGTATAAGTGGTAACAACAGATTAATCTCAAATACAAGCTTGCATGTTAAATGTAACCTATTAACATAAGATTCTATAACAGATAATCCTGTAAATTATCAGAATAATATATACATGCCTAAAATTTCGATGCATATCCTTGTCAGTGTGTTTGCATGCTCTGGTGCTAGCTTTGTGATAAGTCAGAGCATCAGCTTCTTTTAATAAATTGGTCATACAGGGAAAATCTATTAGCATCACAAGATAATACTTTGTCACTAAAATCATTTTGCAAGTACTATTTGCAGTGCTTCTAGCCGACTGTAAAACTATTATCACACTCCGTTTCTTGTCAACTGGCATTCTACCTCTCAGACACTGCTTTGGAAATAGGTAAGACTATGGTACTTCTGACCCAATAGAGAACTCCAAGATATACTCGCAATAATAGTATTAACCCTGCAACAAGGCTGACCTGAAATGAAACAGGTTATAAAGTGTTCATAGTTAGGTATCTTAAGAAAAAAAAAAGGGAGTTTGTCGTCATCAAATTCCTACTGAACTTTAGTGAACAAAAGAATAACAGTGAATAAAAATTTACTTGTCCTCCTACTATTTGTTGTGAAATTCTAATTTTAACAAGAAGGGAATTGTGAACCTTTTGTCACGTTTGTTCTTTAAAAATGACTGTCTTTCTCATTGAGCAGGTTAAATTTTTTGCCAATGATTCTTAAATGATGGTCTACAATTTCTTTGCAGGTATAATTTATAGCTGACTTCTCCCTGTTTTCAGTGATTGATAATAAAAACTAACTTACTATATTACCCCACTATTACTTTTCCATTGCAACAGCAG
>NW_010518002.1:0-13907 GCF_000687285.1 Phaethon lepturus | reverse complement strand
CAGGAATGCAGACAAAATAAAAAGCGGGAGAATACAGTGCAGACAATTGCTTCTGGGAAGGAAGGCACTCTGCCACGCAATGCCTTGACTGGAATAATGGCCTCTAGTATAAAAGTTTATCAACCTTGCATTGCTTTTGGCAGATGCAGGTTCCGCCAATGCAGCAACCAGACAGACTGGATACTGTGGTCTAAGAGGAAATGACTTCAAAAGGTAGAGTATGTTCTTCATATGCAAGTCTGTTCCTACTGCTATTTCTGCTTCCCTTAGAAAAACACCACTTGCCTCATCCTTTCCCATCTCCATTTTCTCATAGAAATGAGGAAAGAAAGCAAAAAAAAAAAAAAAAGAAAAATTAACCAATAGTTACAAAGCATAGACTTTAAACTCTGCCTGCAGTGTAGTAAATTAACTAACATCTCCTCTACCACAGGAGAATCTTTTTGCGAACCACTCTTTTATCAGTCAAGGGACAGAACAGCCATTATAAAATCTTTTGATTCCAACCTATAATATGTACAAATGCTTTGTTTACTGTGAGCAGGAAAATGGTCATTTGTAATAATGTAGAACTTTTTTCCTCATTCCCCATGCATTTCCATACCAAATGACTGGTCCAACTTTGCAGTAATTATGTTGCTTGGCCAAAGGGGCCAGTGATATCTACAAGTTAGTTGCCTGTCTTAGATAAGTGAGGTTGTGTGAAAGCAGTCATGATTTGAGGGATGCCTAAGAAGATAAGAGAATTTGGTTATGAAAGCCAATGAAGCCAGAGATACAGAACCCAAATTATTTGCTTTCAAATATATTGCCTTTCTGAGAGGTGCTCTAATTTTGTTGGCCTTTTTCTAAAGGAAAGGGTTTGTGCTTATTCGTTAACTACTAAAACATGTTATGCAAATACCTTTTACGCTCCTTTTGGTTCTTAAAAAAACCCCAAACTGAGCAATACTATTTAACTTTACAAATTGAAGCCACTACAGCTTAACAGACATCTATTGATTTTACAACATCAAAAAATGAAGAATTATTGGTTATTAGTTATGGTATGGTTCATTGTTGAGATTTGTGCTGAGCTTGTGTTTAGCTAGAAATTGAAATGTGATTGAAATGTCTAAATGTATCATTTTAGTGTTTTGCTATGATACTTGAAATTTACGGGTACATAGAGAAAACTTATCAAAATATGTTTTGTATTTAACCTAGTTTTATTGAAAAAGGGGATATGAACTGCAGTTAATAAACCAACAGGCCTCTTATTTGATCATGCCCAACGTTATTCTTAAGACAAGCAGAGATTCCAACAGATACAGGTGGGAGACTAATGAGATTTTCACAAGCACTCCTGATGAAGTTCCGATTCTTACTTGTGTTTTTAAGTATCTTCTAGCGAGATTTTCAAATGTAGATGTTTTCCAAAGTTTTTAAAACTACCAGGTCTGAATCTCTCAAACTTCTTTTTTTTCTGCATAGACAAAAGGAGGAAAATGAGCTTTCCTACCTTCTCAGATCCAAGTTTTCTTCAGTTTTCCATTCACTTGTTAAGATGCTTTTCTGGAGCATAGGAAAACATTTTCAGGCTTCTGAGGTGTCACAGGAAAGTAAGTGTTTATTTTTAATTAATTTAACACTTTTTCTTTTCATGTGGTGTTATTTTAAGTAACAGCTACTCCTATTTATAGACAGAAAGAAGCAGTCTCAGAGGTCAACCTTATCCAACTTTAGTAATCTAGATGTTAGGCATGTAGTCTCAATCCGTCATCTAGGCTCCTTCTATAGATAAATTGGGATGGGGAGGGAAGGGAGAGAGGCAGTTCTGCAGGCAATTCATTCCATGCTGAGATACTCATCCCGCTATCTAAATCTCTCCGTCTTTGAAGGTGCCTATCTCTGTATTGATTGAAGATGGAGCCTGGATGACTAGCTCAGATTAGAGAGCAGACTTTTGGGTGGCTACAGTTAGGATGTGTTTCCTCACAGCTGGCAGAATAAAATTTCTAAAAAGTGAGTATGGGTAGGAGTGTTGGGGTTTTTTGTGTATGTGTATTACAAAAAAATTAATATATCCTCTCTACATGAATGAGTGCCTTACTTTATTACAGAATACATCTCTCCTTTCAAAAATTACATTTTTGCATTTACTGTAATACAGGAGGAACTGGCCATAAGTAGGTAATTTTACAAGTTGAGTCATGGAGGTACTTCTAACTTGCCAGGCAGTTACTTGCAGGAGCAGTGCTATGTAACAGATGATACAAACAAAAAGACTATTTCAAGTTTTACAGCAAGTAGCCTAAAATCTCTAGTAAAATACTGTGTAAAGTAAGTGTGTATATTTAAAGGAAAGGTATTTTAGTTTGTTACTACGGCCTTAAGTAACCTCTCATGCCAGAATCAAGCTGACTTCCTAAGGCTGGAACAATAAGGAATTCATACTGAACAATAGTCATATGCTGCCATGTTTGAGTTCACATATAGCCAATGCATTTGAAACCCCACCAAACCTGTTCAGAGATAAACCATAAATAATAATCTAAAGGAAATGCTTTGATGTCTGTTTTGTATACAGTATTTCAGACACGTGAACAGGAGAAAGATACTTTTTCATCACTGCCTTGTAATATTCTAAAGTAATGTATGCTGGACTAGATGACTAATGTTCTAAAGTTTCCATCGCACAATACACTCAGTGCATCATTCTGAAAAGGAGTATAATAATTAAAGCAGGAGTGAAACCATATGATCTGTATATAGCATAGTTGTGTGCACTTCCTGGGGATTTGAGTGTCTGATACATCATGTGTTTCAGCCCTGCATTTGTGGATTAGAGGTGTAATTTCTTTAAACAATGACATAAACTGTATGCTTAATCCAATACACATGATGCAAAAGAGTGTACTTGGTGGAGAATGCTGTGGCCTCATTGGGAATGTGTTGCTATACAGTCTCATAAAATACTTACACAAATAGGTACTGTTAGTTTTTTATGTTGTAGCTACAGAAGATATAGCTCTGTAAGACAGATTACATGCTATTGTTTTTACAGATGAAAAATCTTGTTCCACTCCCCTGTAATTTATCATGATGAAACCATTAACCATATTCAAAGAGGTGGACAAAACAAAACCAAAAACTTAAATGTCCGAGAACTTCTCTCTGCTTTGACCTTTAGGCTTATAACCATTTGGGTTCTCAGTATGTTTCTTTACAAAAATCTTTCTTCTTAAATTCCCAATATGCCCATGATGCATGGAGGTATCTGTGACTAGCTAGATGATGGGTTATAAGTTGAAACATTTATTAGTGAGGGGAGAGAGTAACAAGGTGATCCTTTGCTCTTTACTTTTTTTATATGCCGCTTCGTTTTGGGTGCATCACTTGGCTAAAGTTTGAGGGGAAAAAGGATGGGTCATGTTTTAAGATTGTGTCCAGCCATTTCATTTGTTACTGTAAGTCTAAAATTGTTCTTGGGTATCTCAGTCATGATTCAGTGAGTGAAGTACTCAAGTGTTTTTGACAGTTTCTGTATGAAGTGATTTGAAATATTTCTTCTCTCAGCTAAAGGCCTAATGCAGAATTCTGTGATACATGTTTAGTTTTTTACCCCATGCTGCAAAAATGGTGGGTGGCTAATCTTCAACTTTTCTATTAACCATCACTTCCTTGTTTAAAATGGGCAACTACTTTACTTACTATAACTGAAAACAATCTGCTTTCTTTTTTGTTTACTGCTGGATCAGATGCAGGTTTATTTTCATGCTCAATTTGTATTATTCCCATATTCAAACCCAGTAATTCCTACTTTGAAATGTGTAGCTTCTTCTAGAGTATGTCTCTTGGTTAGCTTACTTGAGGTAAGTAGATCTAATAAGCAAAAAACATGCAGAAGGTATACATAATATATGTAATATATGTAATGGAGCACATGCTTTCTGCTGTTGTACCTGGTAATGGGTGAACTTGAATGATTGCTGCTTGAAAGAGATGAGGAAAGCCCTCTGCTTGATTTTGAAGTCTGGGATATACTGGAAGGTGTTTTTCAGCAATTACTGAGACAAGGTGATGTGCAAAGGAGGCTTGGAGAGAAATACATGTCTCTGACCAGAATACTCCTCACATATAGTAAGAGAAAAATGATAAACCAAATTAAATGTGCATTAAAAAAAACGTAATCTGTTTACCTTAGTATTTAAACTACATTCTTAAGACTATGCTACTGGAAATAACATTCTTTACCTTTTTTTGTGTGTTCTCATCAGATTTTACAGACCAGAACACACAAGGTGAATTTCCTCCAAAAATACAATATGGAGTATTGAATTTGTTTAAATAAAACACCATTACAGTTGTGAAACAGGATAAGGTTACGATTTAAGATACACTTCTATGGAAAACATTTCTGTGCTATATGTCTCTCTCGCATATATATAGTTAAAAACCCCCAACCTTAAGTGATTACTTTTTGGGATTTTTTTGATTACCAAAAATTGTCAGAGCATGGCTGTCTTCTATACAGGTGTATACAATTTATTGTGAATCTGAGTTTTTCTGTCTCAGGCTTTTTTTTAATAATGCGTTTTCATAGAATAGCAGCTGCACTCAGATAATCTCACTAGCAGGTGTAATCTAAGACATTTGTGGTGATTTTTTTTTAATATATTATAAACAAAAATACTGTTTGTGCCTTACTGATGCTTAAGGTTCATTCTTTCTAATGGTTTATATAAATACTGCTTTTCCAGATAAATAATGATGTTCTAGTCCTGGGAATATTAATGAGACTATGAGAATATTAATGGGCCCCTCACTACAAGAAGGATGTTGAGGTGCTGGAGCGTGTCCAGAGAAGGGCAACGAAGCTGGTGAGGGGTCTGGAGCACAAATCTTATAAGGAGCAGCTGAGGGAACTGGGGTTGTTTAGTCTGGAGAAGAGGAGGCTGAGGGGAGACCTTATCGCTCTCTACAACTACCTGAAAGGGGGTTGTGGTGACGAGGGTGTTGGCCGCGGCTCGCAAGTAAGTAGGGATAGGACAAGAGGAAATGGCCTCAAGTTGTGCCAGGGGAGGTTTAGATTGGGTATTAGGAAAAATTTCTTCACTGAGAGGGTGGTCAGGCATTGGAACAGGCTGCCCAGGGAGGTGGTGGAGTCACCATCTCTGGAAGTGTTCAAAAAACGTGTGGATGTGGCACTTTAGGACATGGTTTAGGGGACATGGTGGCGCTGGATTAATGGTTGGACTTGATGATCTTGAAGGTCCTTTCCAATCTAGTGATTCTGTGATTCTGTGAGACAAGCTGATTTTTGCCTCCAAGTGCCTTGGTTTGTAATATTCCAGAAACATATTTCTGAATTACTTTTTTTTTTTAGTGTTGTGATCCTAGGACAAGGTTTACTGCAATTCTTAGCTGCATAAACAGAAGAATGTCAACAGTAAAGGGAGATGAATTGTATAGGGCATTGATAGGACCCTATTGAAAATGATTCTGTGAAAAGCCCTAGAAATAGTGACAGTAGAAAACGTATCACCAGTATGTGTTTAGAATCTATTTTAGGTTGATTTATTCAAAGAATCACAGCATCATTAAGGTTGGAAAAGACCCAACACCACCACGCCCACTAAACCATATCCTGAAGCGCCACATCCATACGTCTTTTAAATACCTCCAGGGATGGTGACTCCACCACCTCCCTGGGCAGCCTGTTCCAATGTTTGACCACTCTCTCAGTAAAGAAATTCTGAAATTTCCAGGTCTAAACCTCCCCTGGTGCAACTTGAGGCCATTTCCTCTTGTCCTATCGCTAGTTACTTGGCAGAAGAGACCAACACCCACCTCACCACAACCCCCTTTCAGGTAGTTGTAGAGAGTGGTAAGGTCTCCTCCCCTCAGCCTCCTCTTCTCCAGAACAACCCCAGTTCCCTCAGCCGCTCGTCATAAGACATGTTCTATCATAATATGCAGCTGAACCTCAGAAGATTTGAAAGACTGGAAAGGAGCGTGTTCATCATGGAGGAGTACATGCAATAATAACCTACTTGCCAGATTAGATGCTACTTTAAAGGTTAGTCTATTGCTTATGTCTCATTCAAAAACAGTATTTCTATTCTATAAAAGGACAAGCTATAGCACAAGGTAAAGTAACTTGAATCTATTATATTTTTCTTCCAATTGCTATGTGAAAGTTCTACACAAGTTATTTTTCTCGCCTTCTGTTTCTGTTGTTCTAGACAGGCCTCAGTACATGTTTAAATTGGTAGCCTTAATTTAAAAAGAGGTGTGATAGTTAGCTTTAATAAGAATACATAATTTGAAAGCCAAGTAAAAATGTTTTTGGCAAGATACCTTTTCTAGTTGCATTACTCCAAAAGAATTAACTAAATCAAAGTATGCTGAAAAGTATTTATGTCTAGGTGTTTGCTGAAACAAGAGTCAGATCCTTTGTTAAAATTGCTGTGTCTCCATTTCTTAGCTTACTGAAAGAAACGTGTAATTTAAATTTTTGCTCATTATTTTAAAGAACTGTCTTGTGGTCCTAACTGGGAAAAAAAGAATCTTCTTTTCAAGCTGTATGTGATATAGTATGTGGAATACAGCATAAGGAGTATAAGGAGAGAACTGTAATGTTAAGTGTAAGAGAATTTAAACAATTTAGTGTACAAGTTCACTAAATTGAAAGGTATACCTGAAGCATCAAGAGTAAAGAGTCAACAATAGTGCTGCAAAAAAAGTAAAATTTGAGACTGCTATATATCCTCAAGATAAATAATGGAGTTAATTATAAAAGTGGAAATGCTTTTGGTTAGACACGCCCCCCCAAAAGGGTATCCTTCTCTGTATACTTGGTCCTGTATCAAATGCTTGTTCACATTGTATTCCATTTTAATAATCCGTTCTTTTTTCTTCCTTAATACTCTGCTGGTATTCACAGCTTCGTTGTTGCCATTTTGCTTGTTTATATAACATTCCATACGAAATATCTCACAACAGTTTCTACTTCATACCTAAAGAATTCCCCCTTAATTGCAGCAATTCTTAATATTATCAAAAGCATGCTAAACACAACAGGTTAAAACAAGAAATGAAGACTACAACTGATACTGCAGGAAAAATCCGTGTAGGCAGCAGCAGTCATCACAGATGGGATCCATTCAGTATACTGCTCTTAGTTCTACCACCCACAGAATCCCTATTATCATTTCCTAGCAAAAACACTTCATTAGCTCTGAAGGAATCTCTATTGTCTGTTCCAGCAGATAGCTGAAGTTACTGTGATATGAATATAAAATAGTTAAAGGTCACGTTGAATTAAAAAAACTTTACATTTTTGAAGTTTATAATAATTAAAAGTGTATTTTCATTTGATGACAACCAATAATACAATTTGAAGAACCACTTCCAGGTTCATCCCTTATTACTAGACATATTCTTCCTGCAGGTATTGAGCATTAGGATACTGTTGTACAATTGTTGTCCCAGTTCCCTCCTTGCTTGTTCGTTTATCCCAATTAATTAAGTGATACTATAAAATTGAGAAAGCAATGTGCTGTCACAGAGGAAGGAAGCAAGGTTCTGCCTTTTTGCTGAAGCACAAGCTGACATTCCTGATTTGTATACAGGGTGGAGTTCTGCGTTCTTTTTATTCCTGTGAGTGCTGACAGTGATGACAGTTCTTATGGGAGAGTCAGTACTTTGATCATGTGCATAGCTGGGTACGAGGAGGAAACTTGCATGAAATTATTGTAAGGGACGCAATGACTTAGGGAAGCTGGTTGAGTGAATGGGAAGCTAGAAATTCTGATTCTTCTCCCTCTTTTCTGTGGAAAAAAAACCGCTACTGTTGTGCTGTAATGCATGTTATAAAGCAGCTTTGCTGTAAATAGGACCAGGAGATTGATCCCAATTAAAACAGGAAAAAAAACCCCTTGAGTTTTGTTATTTTAGAGGGGAAAAAACCCTAAAATTATGAAAAATGGCCTGATCTGATTCAGAAATAGTTGTATCAGCACAACTATGAGGAGCAAGGCACTGTGGTATAAGGGTGGAAACTCCACAAGCTGGTATGGCTGCCAGAGTACTCATACTGTTAAACCACAACCGAAGAAATCATAGTACCCTTAGCAGAATTTAATTAAACTTCTAAATAATCCATTCTTGTGGTGGTCAGTTCATTTTGATTTAGGGGAGAGTAATTGTTTCCAAGTAGTTTGCCTGCAGCAGTGGAGCAGACTACAGGAATTTCTTGTTTATGAGTTCTTCATAAATTACAAAATCGTAGTCACATGGCTTTATATTCTTAAAGTAAAGAGAATATTAGCTGCTAAACGTTAGTTGCTAAAGGTCATGGAATTATAGTATGAAGAGCTGGTGTTCAAGCGCTATCTTGTCACTTCTTGTTCTTCCATTTACCAAATTGTTAACCAACATATTTAATGCCTCGGGGAATCCATCTTACTATTCTTTCCTTCCTCGTGGCTTTACAGATTTCCGTGAATGAAACAATGGAGATTTCACATGTTGATTTCCTCAGTTTCATTTCAGCCATCTGGTGGTGATGTCACATATAATCACCTCTCTCTAACAAGCACCTGATAGTTTTTCCTTCCTTGCGGACTGAAAGTACAATACACATATACATACCAGCCCTGTATTGGGCTGTATTTGTACTACCAACAGTGGTTTGCTATCATGATTCAGATAAATATGAGCCTAGTTCAGCTGTTTTAGTTACTTTAGGTCACTTCCTGCAACTTTACTCATCCTTCCTATTAACATGAATACACATGTGGGTTTTTTTTCCAAGTTAGCCATTAAAGGTATTAAGCAGGTTGGGCCTTGTGACTAATGTTTCGTTGGCTCTGACTGTATTTTGCAGCTCCCCTAGAGTATTCCATAATACTTTATTAGCATGCAGGGGATATTCTGAGATTCCTAATTGTAGGACAACACTTAAAATATGTTCTAGAAATTTCAGAGCTCCACAAGGAGAAATCCTGGCCGTAAGTAAGACCCAGTATGGACAGGCAAATACAGACGTACTGTAAAAAAAAAAAAATCCAATCTTACCTTAGCATTGTCATTATTAATATATCTCCCTACTGCTGAGTGTTCCTGTTCTGTATTGATTAAAAAAAAAAATTTACCAGTGGCACAGCAAGACTTGGTCAGGATGGTGCTGCAGTAATTAGATGAGGCTTTTCAACCTCTATAGGAGTTTGTTGTTCCACTAACATTGCAAAGGTAGTAAACAGTCGTTTTTTGTCATTGCTGATGCCTTATCGCAGGCAACAAAAGAAAAATGCAGTTGTACAACTATTTTACTACACAAAGTTTAAATTAATCATCTCATTTTAGAAATGTCAGAAATATAAAGAAGCAGCAGCTAAATGGAAACAGCATGATCCGTCAATAAGCAGTAAGCATTTCCTCCACCAGTGTTTAATTGTGGATCATGATGGCTATTACCTTCATGTATTAAAGTCCTGATCTTAAATAGTTATTTGCATAGAAAATAGGTTTGTTCAGGAGCTGAGGCTTGTCTATATAGACACTTATGTGGAACAAGAAAACCTTTTTGTTTTAAGTTAGCTTTAGAAATCACCTTAGCTAAATTAGAAAAAAGGACACATTCTAAAATAGTATTCACTTCAAGGGTACTCTTTTGCAATGCTTCTCTACCTAGGGCTACACTCACTCCAGATGCTAGTGCTGCAAAGAACACTGATTACTCCTTCCATACCTCACTGTAAATAAGAAATGCCATTTATTATGCCTTAGCTTATTTTCCTCTATTGTCTTTTGTACTACCTGGTATGCTTCAGCATAGAGGAGCAGAAAGCATATAGATAGTACTACAGGGGTTACACATTATGGGTATGTTGATTTCTGCTTTTCAGTCAAGCCACTGACTGAAAATTAATTTCCTCCTCCTGTATCCTAGTCAAGTAAAAAAAAAAAAAATCTAAACATAAACACCAGTTTTACTTCCCTTATCTTTTGCAGAGATTTGTGTGTTAAGAATCACAAACAGGAAGGAATATTCTGAAACCTTCATAGAGATTTCCAAGAGATGCACTAATGGAAGAACCAGTTGCAGACAAGATTATTTCAGTAGAAACTGTAGTTTTCATAACCCAGACATTGCTGCCCATATGTACTTTCTTTCTCTACTAGAAAGTCAAGTAAGTCAGATAACAAGAAGTGTTAAGAGTTGAAGTAGGTTAAGTTTACCTAAAAGTGCAGTTATCTGTGCTCCAAGGGCAGGTAAGCAAAAGCTCCTCTTGCTTTTCAATTAACATCTAGGAGATCAGACAGCATGTTGACGTAGCTCAGTCCCAGCTTGCTAGGTTCTAGCTAAGGTACAGCAAATCCTACAGTGATTAATGTTTTTTCCCTAGCTTGTTTTCCCCAGCTCTGTAATTGAAAAATGCTAAAGCAGGTCATTTGAAGTATATGTAGTATCTTAGGAGCTATAACTTAGTGATCATAAATTTGCATTACAAATGCACATACAGCTCCTTACCTGGCATACATTTTCAATCTGAACCACTTATTAACTATACCACAACTCTGACCCACCCTGCAATCACCACTGGCCTAATATCTGTTCATTTGAAGCTCCATTTTCTTCTAGTTTTTATTCTCTGTTCCCTTCTTCTGAATGCTTTTGGTTTTATGTAAAGAAACAAATAGTTTTTTCTACTTCTCATTCATTCTTCTGTGGTGAGAAAACACTGAAAAACCCATACAGAAATGATGAAAGGATCAGCTAAAACATACCAAGGCAAGAGGCAACAACAAGGAAAACTGTGGAAGGTAGAAGAAATGTCAAGAATGCATGAGAGAGAGATGTCACCTATTCTTTTCAAATTGACTAATGCTATCCTTGCCTTTTTTAAAAAAAGCTTTCAGAGAAATATGACTGGTAATTTTACTCTACTTGGAGTAGGTATAGCTATTAAGCTTAAGCAGAAGTATAAATTCTGAAGAAATTCAAGGCAACACAGTGTTTGGAATGTTTACCATCAGAAGGTAAGGTTATCAATCTCCTGAATATTCAAATACACAATATTTAAGTTATGGCCAGATACTGCAGTCAGAGAGATTGAAAAGCACAACTTTAATCAAGTTGAAAGACTTAAGATGTTTCAGTCAAGTAGTTAAAAAGATGTACGTAAGCATTAAGTCATTCAGATGACTTAAGCCTCTTAATCTTCTCAAAAGCCGACTAGGCTAAATTTAAACAAAACATGACATGAAGTCCAATTTTGGTTTTATATACTAAGCATCCCTGGTGCAGAATTCAGTATGTACAGTTCTGAAAACTGATTTCCGTAAGAGTATAGGTTCCTATGGTCTCCAAAATATAATACTAGCTGTGGAGTTACTTTAACAGCTATCTGCAAAAGCCACTAATGACCCATCCTAGTAATAAATATATTGCTTCTAAATTTTCAGGAAAAAGAAGAACTCTCTGAAGTCAGTTAAACATTTCTTTATGCTCATATTAACCACTGCCACAGTGTGTAATTTCATTATTCCCTTTAAATTCTGAGATTTTCATAAGCTCAAATGGCAGATGAGGGCCCATGTAATACCAATTTTCTCATGTAATATGGGCATGTTATTACTTCTTTGCAAAATCTGTAACTAAAGGAAAAGCCTTTCAGAATAATTCTTTAGCTCTACTGAATATGAAGGACAAAAAAATATAGTTGCCAGTAATGTACTTTTTAAAAACCTCTGTAAACATTTTGCACAGTGTTTTAATAACAATGCAGCTTTTGTTTTAAACCTTGCAAAACTAAGAACTCCTTAAAAAAATGTAAGGTTTTAAAAATAACTTTTTGTACCCTTAATTATAGCATCAGAAGTTGACAAAAAGCTGAGAAATAAGTCCTCATGCCTGGCATACTATTCAGTCACACTTTAAAAGTAAATGGAGTATTTCAAAAGTTCTAGCCAAAAAAGGTATCACTGAGGCGGGGGGGAAGGCTTAATGCTATTGTAAGAAATGTAGTCTAATTCTATTAGGAAGTTTAGATATAGAAACGTTGTCTTTTTCAAAGTACTATTGAAAAAGTTTAACATGGAGCTTGGAAGAACTGTAGAAAACAAAAAATGCTTATTCTAAAACTTAGGTTAACCATACACTCCAGCATACTTTGTCCAACATGTTTAATTCCTTGTTGCTCAATGGATTTATTCTTTCTCTAATTACAGCAGATGGATCAGGTACAGTTTTAGAATTAACTTCTCTATGGTTGTAACTTGCTTCATTTACAGTAAAGATGACGAACCACCAAATTCATATTCCAAGAAGGGAAGAGGTCTTTAATGATGGCCAGCACCAGAGGACTCTGAAACAAAGACACCATTTAGACTGTTCAAACAGTAGAGCATATCAATTCAGGAACGTAGTTCAGAACCTAGAACAGACAACTCCATCTACATCTGAGCACAAGAACTGGCAGATTCAACTGCCCTATCAAATAAAACAAAACCCTGAAACTACATACAGAAGCTTGGCCAATACTAAAAATCGTCCTTTGCAAGCTTTAAAGCACTATTATAGGCAAACATCCACTCTTTCTCAGTTTTGGTATGGATCTTTCTAAATTAAAGTTTATTTATGCCATTATCCTTAAGTCTACTGGGCAGTTTTTTCACTAATTACACATTTAAAAATGTTTAGATGTACAAATTCAACTGGGAGCAAATGGGCTACCTATCATGGTGCAGAAAGTTAACTGAGATATAGCAGCTCATGAAAAATTAAATTCTAATGTGATGTCAGAAGAAACCGTCCATAAATATCTAAACACTACTTTATAGAAGATATAAAAATACAAATTCAAAATACAAGTTTAAACTCCTTAGTTTCTTGACAGCTAAAATAGCAGCTACTCTTGAGATTGTGCTGGTCTAAGTAATTCCATTAAATGGTTATTACTATTATTTAAAAGTATTCTGCCCCACCCCCCATAAAGGCGTACAACTTCCATTCTACTCCTAAAACCTATGCAAAGGACAATTTAAGACAGAGGTAGCATCTGTGGAAACTCACAAATGTTTCTAGATCAATACAATGAAAACTACATATTTTGAAGTAGTCTTTAAACATTTTTCTAAATCCATAACTTAAAACCAAACTTAAATAAAATATTGTGAGAGAATTTTTACTGCACTAATTAAAAAAAATACAACAGGGTATTAGATATTTAATACTTACTATCTGCCACTGCTTTTTTGCCTGGAAGAAAAGAAAAAACAAGCTGAAAAATGTCAGTTTAAAAAAATGTTTCCTACTTATTTTTTGCATATAAACTTCAGTTAGATTATACTACTTACAGTTTTCTAATTTAGCTTGAACAAGATTTAAAATGTGTACAACGTGTACTTTCCATGGTACATACCAGTAAATGTCATATTGATTTTTTTTAAAAGTTGTTTGTTTTTAATTAACCAAGATTCCATGCACTTAGAAATTGTAGCCATCAAGACTCCTACTGTAATTCAAAAGAAACATATACAGAATGGTACTATTTTACATAATATATGGATAGATACACCCACAATATGTGGATGTAAACTGAAGTGATAAGAATAGTTTCCTCTAAAAACTTCCTCTGCAAGTAAAATAGCTTATTTTACATTACCATTGTAATTGTTCTCCTAAAATACTGATTCACAGTGATCAGACAAAAAAGATAGAAAAAATTCTTCATGAAGACGACAGTCATAGGAGGTTGTGCAATCTCCACCCCTGGAAATATTTGAATTATGAACAAGTTCATGAGCAACCTGATCTAACAACTCTAAGCAGTGGTTTGGACCAGGTGCGCTCAAGAGGTCCCTTTCTATCTAAGTTATTCTACAACATACCCCCTCCCCCACCCATATATATATAT
>NW_010518001.1:0-4723 GCF_000687285.1 Phaethon lepturus | reverse complement strand
TAAAATAAAATAAAATAAAATAAAATAAGCATGCCTAGTTGCAAAACCACAGAAGTGGGGAGCAAGATAATATTCTGAGACACTTTTTGTGATGTTGATTTTTGCCTTTAAATTTGATGTAGACCTAAAAACAATGGAAAATGGAGCATGGGCTTTTGTTACTTTGCTAAGGAAGTTATCTGATACTATCTTTAGTAATCCTAGGAAAATCAAAGTTGATTTCATTTAGCTATTGTTTTTTGCAAGGTTTATGAAATAATATAATTCATCTCTAGACAATAACTAATTATTACTGATTACTAAGAAATAAGTCAACAAAGATATTTTCCTGTTTACATTCTTATCAGACTGTATCAAGACCATCTGTATTTTCAAGTCCTTTATCCCAAGGGATAAATAATTTGTGTTGTTTATTGAGTATACACATGCAAACATGTCATTTGGATTTCATGCACGTTTATGAAGCCAAAGCTCGAGAACTTAAGTGGGAAAAGAAGCATTAATATACAGGAAGAAAAGCTTAAACATGCAGTCACAGCAGATAGAAATACTTCAGTGAAATGATTCTGCAAAACTATTGTACCGATGGTACTGCATCAGTGTTTGTATTCAGAAACTGTTCTAGGTGTTATCATTTCTGTTTGCTGCTGGTATTTTTGCAGATGTCCACCACAAGAGTGTGCGGGTGTTTGTGCGCGCACGGGCATGTGTGCGTTCATGTGAGAGAACTGCTTTGCTCACGGCAGTCACAAATTGCCCAAGCTGCGGAATTCAAATCTGGATCTGGGAAGGGAATGAACAGCTATATAAACTGGACATTGAAAATTTTAGAGCGTGCTTATGCTTAAAGACTCAAAGCTGATGAATGCTTTCTGTGCCCTGCATCGGCGTCAGTGAGCAGACCGGTCTCGCTTCCACTTCTTTCAGTCTCCGGTCCTTCAGACACTGCTCTTTGCTGAACCTTTTGCCACAACTGGAAGGATTTTGTCCTTCCCAGCAGGCTGGGATTCTCAAACCCCAAGCTCATTTCCTCTCTGCCGCTGTTTTCACATCCCACCCTTGTGCCTTTGCTCTCACATATTGCTGGAATGATGGTGGTAGTGATGTGAGTACTTCCTAGTGCAGCTCTGGGTTTTTTGGGGGTTTTTTTCTTCCTTTCCTTTCCCTGATTTTCCTGGCTTCAGAAATGGATGGCTCAGGAAAAGGCAGGGCGTGCTGGCAGACAGATGCGTGGGAAGAGAGGTTTCCTAGCAAAGGCAGGCAGAGCTCCTGGGCGACAAGCCTTGCCCCACCTCGTGCCAAGCAGGAGCTGCACCTTCCCTGAGCACACAGGACTGTCCCCGCTTCCTCTTAACCTTCGGAAATTACATCCTCATCCTGCAAGTCAGCAGAGTGCCCAGTCTTCACTCTATACAAGGCACTGCAAAATAATTTTAAAGCAATACACTGTTCCCTTGCAAGAGTCGGATGTGTGAGAGGCCACTGAAGGTTACTAAGCTTTCCTTTCATTTAATTTTGCTCTGTCTGTCTTTTAAATCTTTCAAAGTCTCCTAGCATAATAGGATCTGCCATCTTTTGGCACTACCCAGTACAAAATGTAGTTAATAAACTGCTCCGACCAGACTGGAGACTGTCTATACACATGCCTTTGTATATGACAGCCCCCCCGTGCCCATGGGGATGCAATCATGGCTGTCTAGGAGTCAGCAGAAACGACTCGTTTGTGTCTGCTGATCTTCAATTTGATGACAGTGTTTGTCTATTTAATGAAATCCCAGTGTCTGCGAAGCAGAGATAGGAAATAGCTAAGTATGTGTTTTCACCTTCGTAGTGCCCAAAATATAAGAATTATTCTTGAGTTGTGCCTTATGTGAGCTACCTTATGTTAAAAACACAGCTAATTCAAAACGGAGTGAAATACCCTTTTTAGCTGGTGGAGCAATATGGCTCAGTAGAGTAAAACCCCTTGGAGGGCTAGTGGGAGATTATGTGTCCTGAAGAAGTAACAGGCGGGCTAGTGGGAGATTATGTGTCCTGAAGAAGTAACAGGCTTCCTTGTGGCAGTGAGAGCTGGTGTGCTGATCACTGCAAAGGCTTGATTAATGGAGTGATTAAAGCAGCAGAGGGTTAGTGCTCTGGCAGCTGGGCCATAGGAAATGGGCATGGAAACTACTGGGAGAGGGGAAATACACAGCTCCAGAATCACAGGGCTGACTTGCCCTAGCAAACACTTTGATGTTGGAGGTGGGGAAGGATGAAACACATCAGGCAAAGAGAAAAAAAAAAACCCTCCCACCTCCCCTTCCCCCCTTCCCAGCCTTATGCTTACAAGGGAAAGCCCCTGACTTTTGGCTCACTTAGCAGAAGGCAATAAAGCTTCCTATTACGAGGCTTCCTCTGATGTATCGTAACTGGTCTCAGGCTCCAGAAATCTGATCCCTTGGAACAAAACTTACAGTAGATGTAAGAGGCTAACAGAGTCTCTAGCCCAGCAATGCTACACACAGCACCCGGCATGCGCCCAGAAAAACTTCTAATTTGGTCATATCCTTTATTCTTCAGCTTTCCAACTCCCTGGCCTGTTTCTTTTTCCTAGGTTACTCCACTTTTAAACAGAGGTGAGCCTAATTCAGACTACTGGTGCTCAAGGAATGAATTCCCCCAAAGCTATGGGCTGAGCACTAACTTCTTTCTTTGGGTCCTTTGCAATGGCAACAAATCTGTGTGGTTGTTTGAGTTGGTCCCATTAAAGATAAGGATCATCTGCAGAGCTGGAACCTGCATCTGGAGTCAAAATTCCCAAGGCTCAAAGAGTTTAGATCAGATGTCTGGGAATGGAGCCCTCCTTCTTCGCCTTAGACATCTGATCTAAAACAACTTCAAACTTGTAACTCCTTTCAGATTAACCTCAGCTGTGAGAGGCCTGGGGATTCAAATTCTTGGCTTACTAGTATGACTTCTCCATGCCTCACATCACCACAGTTGATTAGAAATACCTTCTTTATTAACTTTCAGCTCCTGTCTCATGCGTGAAGGTTAATAGCCAAGCATATCCTTAGAGAAGGTACCTTGTATTTAATAAATGAAGACCAGGATGGGGCATGAAAAGGGGAAAAAAATTCACCATCAGACCACTAGAGGGTAGCTCCCCTCAGATCACAGCTGAAAGCCTTCAGCCCAGCCCCAGGCACAGCGTGCTGGGCTTGCCTGCGCTTCGCTTGGCGTGACAAAGCGGCATTAACGGCCTTTCTCGCCTCCTGTTACCCTCAGTGAGCTCCAATTTCTAATTCAATAACCAGAACAAAAGCATCAAAATTCTATAATGACTCTCCTAGAGAAAGATAGGAAAATTAGCACCCAAGAACAGTATGCATCTGAAATTGTTAGACCTTTAAACAATAGACAAATGGCCACTAAACAATGGCATTTTAATACATAACATGAATTAACAAGTTTAACTCCCCTAATTTTATATCCCTGGTATATTATTTATGGTATTTGTGGGCTACAAACATTGATATAAAGCAGATAGTTCATGTGCATTATATGGGAAGCATCTACATTATATATAATGCATAAAGAAATCTACACAGCCTTCAGCATGCCAGCTGTTTCTGTTTATGACACTGAGTTATTCATGAAATCCAGGAAGACATTTTGCAGTAAAATACGCTACCTGCTCGCTTTT
Source organism: Phaethon lepturus (assembly GCF_000687285.1). Lineage (NCBI taxonomy): Eukaryota > Metazoa > Chordata > Aves > Phaethontiformes > Phaethontidae > Phaethon > Phaethon lepturus. Next base: position 1,035 of record NW_010518001.1, on the reverse strand, counting down.
AAACTGCTGGAGTTGTCTGTCCAGCTAGCTAAATAATTAAGGGAGCGATGTGAAATTAAATATCACATTTCAATCCACCTTCTCCCTTCATCGGTTCTTTCTTGTAAGAGGAGCCAGGAACTAGAGAAAAATATGACTCACAGGGGCTGTTTAGGTGTTGCTCTCCTATGTACAGAAGGTAAAGAGAATGATAATATGCCTTTCCTGTCTGTAATAGTGCTCACTGTACCAAACCTTCCTGCTTGTTACAGTAGAGTAAATGGAGTGTTTAATTTGGGATTCAGTGTAGTCTGGAATCAAGGTGCAGCAGTTTTATTACAGAATACAATTTTATTGGAGGCTGAAGATTTAAATTCCACCTTACATACTTACATACATGGAAGTTCTGCTTTGCAGATACAAGCTAATACACACACACACACAGAGAGTTCTTGTATGTTAAACATGCTCTCTGATTTTTCACTTTGAAGGCACCAAGCAGTTACGACATATTTCTGCATTTTCCAATGCACTGAGAAACTGTGTTAGAACGCCGTCTCCTCCAGCCATCAAGAAAAGAAAACACACGCACGCATTCAAAAGGAGCAAGTGCTATTTTTCATTTCCTCTTTTAGATTTTTGACAGTACCGGCAATGTCTCCACTTCATGACCCCCAGGAAGAAGCTTTTGGGTTTGGAAAATATTTTCTTTGTATACCTTTTTTCCAGCAAACAGCAGCATACCCCACCCCCCCTCCCCCAGAAAGGTGTTTAGATCATGTAATCATTTGTCCTGTGTTTAGTCTAAATCTTAAGACAGAAGTCTTTCAACAGAATGATTTTCTGGCAAGGGCAGAATATGATGTATATATTTGGAAATCAAATTATTTAGAATTATGACCGTGTCATCAAAATAAGCCGTTTTGAAACGCACTGCTAGCTCTCCAAACAGATTGTACGGGAAAAATTGGATAACACTTGGCTTGAGCACTTAAAAGTCAGTAAAATCAAAACACTAGGGACCGTTTCATTTCATTTTCGCCAAAATACAAACCC
>NW_010518000.1:0-22050 GCF_000687285.1 Phaethon lepturus | reverse complement strand
CCAGCCGGTCCGCGCCCCAGCGACGCTCAGCAAGCGCGTCCACAGCCTCCGCGCTGGCGCGGTGCTGGGGAGAGACACCTCTCCATTTCGTACAGCGGGACTACAGGCTTCCTGGCAGAAACCTCAGCGTCGCACCCCCTAATTCGGGTCTCCATACCTGGCACCTGAAGCAGACACAAGTTTATGAGAAGGGCTTAGGGTGATTGGGGCTGGCGGTCTCGCTCGGCAGGTCCAAGACACCAAAAAAAACATAGAAGCTCAGACTGATCATCTCAGGTATATTCAGCTTAAAACTCAGACCCCAAGATTCCTCACCGCCCCCCAAAGGAGACTTAGGAAATAATCTATCAGGTCACTCCCGCTGGAATCGGTGCTTTCAGGAGTACACACTGCATTCAAATTTGGTTTACTCCTCCAAAAGGTAAAAATTTCTCTGCCCACTTCCCATCAAGACATTTGGGTTTACGCCTTCATCCTGCCTGAAATAACCCCTAGATTTGGCTATATTTTGATAAAAACCACAGAAAATGTGTATGTAAGATGTCTTACTGCTATGACAATGTCTCTCAAAACTTCAGCCAAGACTAGGGTTTGCTTTAATGTCTATAACTATTAATATTACAGATCCAATTACGTACAATTACCAGTTACAGCTTTCAAAACCAGAAATCATGAACTCTGCAGCTACTAAAGTAAATAGTCACTCGCCAGTGACTGTTTGACCATTGTTTATTCCTGTCAAATAAATTACCAGAAAAATGCAGAAACTAAATTCATAGAAGGAGCAATAGTTTAAAATTAAGTAACTGTTAACTGTAGGCTAAGCTTGACTTATAACTGAAAATCCCTCCAAACTAGTGAGACTTTCTATGGTGCTTTAGTCTGCAAATCCAGACATAGGAAACTGCTGTTAGGTTATATACATGACAAATAAGTGCTAACCTGTAGCTAACTTATAGGACTTCTTGAAAGAAGAGAAAAACGTCCAGCCTCATTTAGATTCTTCTTGGATTTCATGTCCATTACCTAATGTGAACTTCAAGTCAGCGTGTGCTGCTAATATACTGCATTAATACAACGGGAAAAATACAGATTTGCATCAATAATTGATGCAGCGTTTCACACAAAGCTGAAATTGTCTTGTACATACTGTGCAACCATCATACACATCAAATTTTTAAAAAATGCCCTTATTACTTTTGGAAGTTGCTTAGTATAAATTTGAATGAACTATTTTTGGACATGACTTACTACAAATAGCCATAGGTTTTAGAACCAATCAATTATAAATTACATGGCATATAGACAGACAAGTCTGAATTCAGATTCAGTGTTCCCTCAAGATTTCCTTCTAAACGTATGTCAAAGTGAGTAAGTGTAGATCAGCCTCAAGCTGAGTTGTGCTCACCGGCTCCTAGGAATTTATGCACGTAATTCCTAATCTTCTAATATATTAAGCTTTTGCCAACAATGATTGTAAACTAAAGACTTTCTTATTTTCATCTCCATGCCCAGGAGAATTACACATGTAAATTCTCAGATGAATATGAAATGTGCAAATAACTCCAGAGAAGTGATTAGAGGGGAAAAACTCCATTCTTTTAATACCGGTGAATTTAGCAAAGATTTTCACACAATCATTGCAAGAAAAATTTGCACGTTGCCCTTCATTTCTGTAGCTGTCTACTGTCTTCCCACAGATGCAAAATCCTAGTAAAATGGGAACCTCTAAGTACCCAGCTTTTTGAATTTACATGTTACCTTTGATGGTTGTTACAGTAATTATGAAGAGCAGTGGTCACTGCAAAGTATTTCAGATCTATTTTTAAAGGGCTGAGGAGAGGAAAGGACATCTTCTCTAAAAATAAAGTCATTTTCCATTAGCTTAAATGTTAGCTACATTAGATGTTTGCTACAAAGCGGAAAATAGAACACTTACTCTGCCTCTATTTCACTGAATGAAGCAACATACAAGTGGGTTTAGGACCTCGACAGTAAAAAAAGTTCCAATTTTCAGGCTAATCAACACATGTAAACTTCAGATTTTATTCTTGATTGTACATTAAAAAAAAAAGTTTGAGAAACAACCGTATTACCAATTCTTACCTTATGATAGCATCTAAAGTAAGCAGCTCTTTCATCTGAGAATTTCTCCAGCCTCTTTGGCCCTTTGCTTGAAGCTTTTTTGAATACTAACCAGCATCTCTGGTAAATCTAGAAACACAAGAGAGTAAACTTGGCATCTCAAATGACTTGAATATTACTAATATTTGCATAGAAGTTAAACTCATAAATCAGCTGTTGCTCTGGAGCTACAATTAATGACTCTCAGTAGCTTAGACAAAACATAAAATCAAGCTAACGGATAGCTACATCCTATTTCTTTTGAATTACGATACAATCAGAAATTCTTATGAAGGCAGTGCATGCTTGCATGAAAGGTGCTAGGAAGAGCGCGCTGTAATTATGCTTGCGAAGGCAGGGCTTTCTAGTAAACATTTTTTTAAAAATAAAGTGACACACTTTTCCATGTGGATTTGTTACTGGTTCCAGTCTTGCGTGCGTAAGACAGACATGCAGAAAGCTTCAGCAGACAGGTAGGAATGGACCTGCCAGTATGAAAGATAAAACTGTAAGTGTATATTCTATCTATAAGGGTAATGAGGATACATAAGGAAAAGGAACTAAATTACTGGGTAATGAAAAAGACAGATCATTTAACTGTAGAACCCAGGACCATTCTGACAACCAGCATTTTGCTTTCAAGATCCAGTAAAATTTAAATTCAGGTGACTTGGGGCAGGCTCTGGCTGTGCAGAGTGGCTGAAAAAACACCTTTCCATCTACAGCATTAAGCCACATCATCTCTCAAACTTCTGCTACTATTTCTTGCAATCTTCCCACCTATTCTTTAACGGTGGTGCACTTTCTACCATCCTCTTACGTTCAAAACCATAGCTCTCAGCTTCAATAACATACTGTCTGTATAGAAGGAAAGAATTATAAGCCTTGCCAACTGTTCACAGCCTACATTTAGTCAGTAAATTCCAAAGTAACACCTGGTAAGTTAGAAATAAAAGAAAACTGCCACTAAAATTAGTGTGATTTCAAAGAAAAAAATCTGATCAGCCATTATCAAGTGGTTCACAGCTCCAGCAGAGCTCCAGTGCAGCACAAACTCACTGGAATGACCAGTGAGGAGACCCATCAAAACATCTCACTGCCTCCAGCTAAGCCAGCACCCAACAGATAACCAGCAGACAAAGCAACTCCATCCTTTGAACCCTTGATGGGTTTCTAACCAATGTCTTCAGCACAAAACAATTATGTCCATGAAAAGCAGCTATATCTTTATTTCTGTACCCGAAAATGATTGTTAGTTGACTAGCTGTGCTTCTTTCATCGACTTTTAGCTGTTTCTATAAAGCTGTTCAGGGAACCACATTACTCCCTCCAAGCTTTATTATTGTGCCTCACATGTGAGCACTCATACTCCTGGCCCACTTGGCTGCAGGAACATTTAGCATGTGGACAGGCTGCCCTGATGCCAGGCACAAGCTGAACCGATCAAGATTTTCTTCCAATTTTCCAATATTGGCCACTCAACCTGTTCTGTTTAATGTAAGGGTTTCAACTGAATTGTTCAAAAATTACTAGACACTGACCAAAATGACAGATTACCACCAAAAAAAAGCAATTTAGATATGCACCCACTTCTACTGGAAGAGACTTTCTACATTTGCCTTTTGAGAATCTTGTTTGCTAGGCCTCATCAAACCTGACAAGAAAAACTCTCCAAAACCCACCCAAAAAACTGTAAAATTTTTTTAAAAACCTATAGTTTTAACTGTAGCAATTAGAAGCCCATAGACGAGAACAGAATCCTTTAGTAATGCATTTGCCATTGTACAACACACACGAGGACAACAACTACAACATGATGATATCCTACTCGGACCATCTGCACTCAGAAGCACGTCTCTGAGTCAGCAAGCATCTCAAAGCTGTAGCTGCAACAGAAAGTCACCAGCACACAGAATTAGGGGCAGAGCAGGAAAATAACATTCTAATATAAATAAGCAAATAAAGTTTTGCTCTGCCGCCAGCTGGGCACAGATCTAGTATGGTTATTGCCCTTCCATATGCCACTAGGAGCATAAATACTATTAATAATCAACTCCAGTCAAGCATAGTAGATGGTTATAAATTGGTGCTACTGGAATTTATTACTGCAGTTCAACAATGACTAATCCAAGACTAATTCTTGAATTTAGATCAGAAGCAGGGCACAGCTGGGAGGGGGAACCTGTTACATTTAAGTACCTCCAAGGATGCAAAAGCCACATCAGCCTACAATATACATACTGGTCTTTTAAGTTTTGCTTGCGATCCCACATTACAACAATCCTCTAATAAAAGAGTCCCAAGGTTGGAATACATTACACCAGTGCCTCAGGACAACATCATCATGACCCAAGTAACTATACCTATAAAGAACAAATGGCATTCATGATGCTAACAAGCAAACTGGAGAAAAGTCAGGTCATGAAGGTCCCTCCCCTGAATTTCCCTGAATTTACCCTGAAGAGAATGGGTACTATTATCACAGTCCCATTTCTATGTCCCCATGACACATATATCTCACAGGTGAACATTCAGCACCATTTTAACTGAGTATAAACTACACAATACCCTAAACCTCTAGCAATAAAGCAATTAAAAAAGAGGGTTGGACTAGGTGACCTTTAAAAGGTCCCTTCCAAGCCAAACCATTCCATGATTCTATGAATAAAAAACTTGGCAGCACCTGCCTAGGAGCACTGAAAGCCGTTCAATGCAGTCAACACACAGGAGATGACATTGTGCCCAAGATGGAGAGCTAATCATAGACCCTGTTATGAGCTGCAATACAGAGCAAGTAATTAGGTCTTTGATGCCATCATGACCTAGTATGTGTCTGAGACTTGCCAGTATTTCTTCAAGTTGAAGATGGCATGCAAACTGTTTACATTGCTACAGCTGTTTTGACAGCAGCAACAAGAACCAGCCCCAAATGCTTTTGGGTGCCTATTCCGTCATGAATACTTAGCTCCCTTATCCTCAAATCAACGTTTTCACTACTACTCCATGAATAGGAATTAGTTGAAAGTACTGCTGTAATTACTTCCACTCCAAATAGTGGCTGACAGTGATTAGATAATCCAAATAGCAAATCAGGATCTGATGTGCTGAGAAAGAACAGTAATAGCTGTCATTTGCATAACACCTAAAACTTACAAAGTTCTCCCTATGAGATCTTCCAAAAAAGCCTAACTCAAAATTTGAGTATCAAAAATTAGCATCTACTTCCTATGGTCTCTCCTGAAAATTTCATGTTCTAACAGCCCACCGAGCAGGTAACAACACAAAACCTGAGGGAAATAATGCGACTGTTCATGGAGTGGATCATCTGAAACGCAGATAGGTGATCCAGTATGTATGTCCAAGGTCACGTCAAAACAGTTCTATTTTTGGCTCTAAAGATCAGCTGATATAAATCCTTACCACAGCTGAAGTCAAAGAAGGAGTGACTTCAAAGGAATGATGCAATCTGAGTATTTGGATTCCTGCCTCTCAGTGCTATGCCTTAGCAACCAGGCAGGACTGCTCAGCCATCTCCACGCTCCTTCTGATGCTGGAAATACACTGTGAAGCAAAGGAGCGATTAACCTCAGCTGGAACCGGTCAGCATCTGGCTGAGTAAAGTGGAAAAATTTCTTGCGACTTTCCTGGGTTTCACGGTTCAGTTGTGGTTTGAGAATACTCTCATGCAGAGACGGAAACCAAAACCGGAGGCTCGCTGGCCTACGTGATGACCCAAACCCCTGGTCCGTCCTGGAAATGGCCGCGGGGAGGGAGACCTGTCAGTCTTCACCACCTCCCAGCTGATCAGAAAAGCAAGATAACCAAGAGCTAGATTTTTGGGTGCCTAAAATGTCATCTTTATACTTGAAGCACAAACTATTCCACACGAGAAACAAACATTTGAATTTAGAAACTAAAATTGGCATTTCAGTCCAAAGCACGTTTACCCTACCCCTCAAATCTTTTGTTTAGCAACTGGTGCAAAAAGCATCTCGAAATAGCCAAATATTTAGAAATTGGAGGGGAGAAGGCTATTTTTCATATCTCGGGGCAGGGGAATTAAAACTGTCTATTTTTTAAAACTAAGATGTGTGGCTTCAAATACACTATGGCAAAGCAGCCTATTTTACTTCAGGACTAAATAATCCCACCCTTCCTTTGTTTGTTATTTAAGAGGGATCTAGAGAAATCAGAGACAGTAGCACAAAGTCTGATCTGGCAAATTCCTCCTTTGCAAACAAGAAATGAGCCTTCAGGGAAAGCTGTCCTATTTTATTCTTGTGTTGTGTTTTTCTGCGCTCTGCCCTAAAACAAAGAATTCCAATGAGCTGCATTTACAGGGACACTGAACTTGCTGTCAAATAAACACAGACTTTGCTTTTTTAAAAGCAGCAGCTTAGAGTACTATCATGCAGCTTGGGATGATTACCAGAAAGCCTGGGCTATTCCCAGGAATTAGCCTTTTGTGACTCTGATAACGTCTAGAAACAGATAATCTAGGAAAGGCACAGCACAATAGCACAAGGCATTCTCACAGTATGTTCTGAACTTTTTTTTTAGTTGGTAGGAAAAGGCTGGTCGACAGCTCACCCGCTGAAGTACCTCAGTTGCATATGGAAAATTATATGAGTGTTTTAGCTGAACTTTGCCAGGGAGTCTCTAGTGGACTGGAGTTCCAGGTACAAGATCCCTTCCAACAGGGAGTTGTTCACACAGGAAATTAGCCAGCTAGTATTAAGTGTTTGGATCTTAATTCCTGTATATTAAAAAAAAAAAAAAAAAAAAGCCTTAATATGTCACTGCTTATTCAAAAGGTGATACAGAACCCTGAAATAGAATTCCCAGACAGAAGAAAATTTGTGAGGAGACTGGATCTAGAATTTTGCTTTGCGTGTAGAAAAATGAAATATTGCCAAAGGCAGATTGCTGCTCATTCATTTAATTATATTCACTCCTCAGACAAGTCTGAAGCAGTAGATCTCCATTAGGTAGCTGTTTCTTCATGAAAAACTGGAGGACTCCTTTCAAGTAAAAAGGTGTAGGTACCAGCAAGTATGATGATGCCCTTATGTATCATATTCAATGGGACTGCATGGCTCTAGTGAAGACCCCACAATCTTTACGTGACTTCACAAAATGGAAGTACTTAATTTGAATTTATTTCTTCTGTAAGGTTATGACTTGCCTCTACTTTTCCAGCCCAGCTTTCTCCCTTGCCCACTTCATCCCCATATCAGCAGTTGTGTTCAGCTCTATTTCATTCTGAAAAAACACAATATAAGTATAAAACAATTACAAGTAGACAGCTTACTAGAAAGAATCACATAGCTGTAAACATATCTAGTTTGTACTGAAATGTGTGTAGCATGACTTAAACAGTGCATAGAAACGTAGACTGGTTCACTGGCTTTGTAAAATAAGCAACAAAGTCGTCCACGTGTTGTCTGTAAAGATATCATTGCACTTGGCAACAAGACAATTTCACTTTCCCAGAACACCCATTTAATGCGTGTTATGAGTAAGCGATATTGCATTATTCATTGTGATCGGGTTATAATGACTACATAAATCAAAGTTGGTTTACATCAAGCTATCGTCTTCTCTGGGGGACTATGGAAAATAATCTAGATTTCTCCCTCCCTTGAGAAACACATTCGTGGAGAGATAAACCTCATTCCTTCCTCTCATTCAGTATACATCTTCAGAAACAATATTTCACACTAAGAAGCCAGCCACAGGTGCTAATAGGGAATGAAGCTGTCATCTTGTCTCTGTGCCTGTTCAGAATGCACAATATTGCTCAATATTGCAAAAGTTTTTCATCAAGTTACAAAATCCAGCTTTAGCACTGGCCAGAACTTGCTATAAGACCAGTGCACAAAAAAATGCTTGGCAGATCTTTATGAATCTATACAGCTTCTTTTACTCTCACACTTATTAATGCAAGTCACAACAGATGCCTGCTGCTCTAAAATATGAGGCATTTTGATCAGTCTTTACTCTTCAGAAAGTTTTTACTTCTACCCCTTCCCTCCCAACTGGAACTGCATCAACCAGAAGTGGGATTTTTGTTAATGGCTTAGGCTCAGAACTCAAACCCATTCCTCCAGCCTTAGTTTAAAATACCAAACAGCTGGATTTGAGCCTACAGATGCATTCCCACTTGGCACGCTAGTTAGAAGAGAGTTAGAACAAAGTTGCCTCCTTTTTTTTTTTGGTCCTTCACGATTACAAGGCATTAATTCCACTTACAAGATTCACTTACTGCCAAAACACCCTCAGTAACTGAAAGTCTGCATGCTGTGACCTAGGGCACGTTGCCCAAGCCATGGCAGGGTGGTGAGGAGCACAATCTGAGCACAGACAGTAAATTGGCTCACCCAGATTACTTAACAATTTAGTAATGGAATGTTTGTTTTCTTTCATGTCTATCTTATGCTCTGTCACAATGGACATGGACAGGGAAACACAAAGAGCATTTTACAGGTTTTGCTTGGTTCAGACAAAGGGGGGAAAATGCTCAACAAAAATGCTGCTGCTGGCACAGGTCATGTGTGGCAGATTTCAGGATGGGATGGGCTCATTCAAAGACAAGAAGGGATTTGTTGATACATTCCAGCTTGGTAGAAGATTTTTTTTTTAATTATTTTTATTTTTTAAGGGGACAGCCAGGAGCTTATGAGAGGCCTTTACAGTGAATCACTGCAACTGTCAATAAAGTAGTTTAGAAGCAATGTACTCCCCCAAATCACTGATGCACTCAGCATCTGGAAGTCTAGAGTTCAGAGGCATCTTAATTACAGATCCTGGCCAGACGATGAAGCACATTACCAATGAAATCTCGCTGACATACAATCTTTTGAGGGCTTTGGGAGGACACTATGGTTCAGTTCAGACAGGACAGAGAAGCCATCAGACTTGGGGGGACACCTAAAACAGCATTCTGAACCTCAAGGGGCAGGGAAAGGGCTCCAGGAATGCAGGACACCAAGAGGCTGGCACCTGGAACAGAACAGTGATAGCTGCTAATGCAAAATGTCATTAAGAAGACAGGGCTAGGATTTAGGACTTGCTTATCCCATGTGAGTATCCTAAGTGTTCCGTGAAGGAGTCATTTCTTTCCCTTCTCTACTCAGTGCATGGTGCCTTGAATTTGCATTGGCAAGTACTCCTTACATGCAACTCACAGGAGACTTGCTGATAAACTAATGGGTAAATAAATTACACAGGAGATGTAAGGGATACACAGTCATGCTGTTTGATGTGATAGAGGGCCATATACAACTTGACTCCATTTTTTAGTTTCTCTAATGACTGTCTAGAATTTTAGGACCTAAAAGACACTAAAACCAAGACTTCAATTTCCAGCCTACACTCCCTGCAAAATGATGAGTTGGATGCAGTATCATTAGAGAGAGAGCATTACCTGAAATATCCTTCCACTTTCAGGCACTTCTTTATGGACTTACAGCCTTCAAAGTAAAGGGTTGCTGGTTTGTTAGGTTTTTTGTGGTTGGTTTTTTTTTTTTTTACATCATACATAGAAAATGTAATAATTCTGGGCTGTGTAAGGCCATTAGAGAACACCTCCAAGTGCCAAGAAGCACTCAGAGCAGAAACCCTCTCATGCTAGTGACAGTTTAAAAAAAGTAAGACTAGAACTAAGTATCTGATTTGGTTCCTTGCACATCTGCTAAGCTTTATATATGGGCACAGTTAATTCTAGGCATGAAACTGGATAGGAGAAAGTCAGTCTGGGACTCTAACTACTAAAGGAAGGAGAAATAGCAAAGGCTTCAATGCAGACTAAAAAGTGCCTCCGTGCAGCCAGCTCACGCAGGCTGAGCTCTACAGAGTGCAGTTGGATGTGCTGTCCTGCTGGGTCGGGCCATTAGCGTGGTCCAGTGAATTAACACAATTTAGTACTGTGTTAGAATTAGGTAACTGCTGAATTAACTTAAAATGACTGCGATGAATTATGATTTAGAATTATTCTTTTTTGTCACTAAGTATCTGGTTTGGTTACTTTAATTACACGGGCTATAGGAGGAAAATGGCACTGATACAACTCATGAACAGTTCACAGCGCTCACTAATTCGTACATCAGATGTAAAGAGGCTGCAGAACACACACGCGCTAACCCTTGGTGGCAGCCGCTCACAGCTCTAACGAGAACACAAGCTCACCTTGTTCGAGCCACGGTAAGGGGATGCTCTCCTGAATTCAGCTGTCAGAAGGCACGGGTGGGACTTCCCCCATGTCTGGAGATGAACTGCACTTGCTCACAAACGCCCAGCAACGGGCTTTGTTTCAGCCCCCCCAGAGCATACAACCATTTGTAAGAGCTGTATTTCAGAGTCGGGCTTGTAATTTTAAGATTATACATAATGAGACCAAAAAAAGGCAGAAAGTGCACCTGAATTAGGCCTTTATTTCAGTAGAGCAAATTCCTCAGCGGTAAGCTGCCCAGCATCCGAAGCCAGACCGGGGAGAAGGGCTTTACCTTCTCAGTCTTCAGCGCACGACTTTCAGCCGTACCTGTTGCCGCTTGCCCACCTGTGAAATCCGGTTAATGGTGCCCGTTATGTGCTGCTCGGAGAGCCAAGGATGACAAACGCCCCGCAAGCCCGTCACTAACAGATGGGTATGACTGCCCATTTCTGGCCTGCTGTCATTCTTTGCCGTTCACCGATTAATTTAACTGCAAACTTCAGAAAGCATCGCAGCTTTCCTGTAACAAACAGCATTACCTCCCCTCCCTCCAGAGACCTCAAGCGAGCCTCAAGGTTAGTCCATCATACTGTCCCAACACAAGGTAAACTCATCTTCCTCCTTCATACTTTTCTTTCAATCCTGACATCAAAGCTATCAGTCACAGGTCGTTCCCCCAGCCCCTCTGGAGCTTGGATCAGCTCTAAAATGAAAGTGAATCTGCATGAAAGAGCAAATAATGCTGCGAAGTGAGTCACTGCAAGCTGGACTTCACCAAAATATACTGCTTTCTTAAAAGTGACAGAATTACAGCCCATTAAATCATAGTAAGAAGCACCTCAGCACTGCCTTACAGGATTGCAGCAAACGACTGAAGTCACTTGCCTAGACGGCTAGCTGGACCGCCGGCCAAAGCTGCACGGCAGCCAACACGCGGTTCCCCTTTCAAGCACTTGGCTGCGCTGGCTACAGAGCAATAACCTCCGGCGCACCCCGAGTTCCTGACGGCACGTGCACAAAAGGAGCCCAGTCAGCGCAGTGAGCCCACGGGTCAGGCGATGGACCCCGTCCCGGCTATAAACCGATGATGCCGCGACGTTACGAGCTCCGTTGCTCTGCCAGAACTTTTAAAGCTACCAACCAGATGAAAAATATCACCAGTTTGTCCAGTATTTTAAAAACAAAATTCAGTCAGTTTTCTAGTAAAGGTGCAACTGAGGCTGGGGGGAGAGTTTCATTTGTTTATTTGGGGGTTTTTTGTTTTGTTTTGGGTTCCTGGGGGGACGGACTAATACTGACTTAAAGAAACACAGATTACAACCAGGATCCCAGAGCCAATATTTCCCTGAAAGACTTCAGCTTCCCACTGGCTCTTGCAATCTTCTTGCATTTTCTCGGGCTAATTGTTCAAATGGACAAACGCGACTTCTATTAATTTCTCCTGTCCCAGCTGTGTAGTACTAATTAAAGAAAGAGTTCAAGAGTTCCTTCAGGTAGACCCCATCCTCAAGAAAGTATGACTGCCGCATAACAATGTCTATGAAAGCTTAGCCGAACACTGTCTTAATTTGCACTACTTCATTTAACAGAGAATAGCCGCTTGTGTTTTACCGTAAGCACTGTGCCAAGAGTATGCCACTCAGTAGTATATCGCTAATTCAGTACAACCAGCTACCATCCATCCTCACCGGTGTGGGGACATTAGTTAAAGCATTATGAGGAATTTTTCCTTTGCTGACCATAGGGCATTGATAATTCCCCAGATAAGCATTACTTGGTAAGTAAAAGGACAACTTAATCTCCTACATTAGTGTTACTGGGGAGAAATACCACAGATTTTACCATATCGATATTTTTAATTGAAACAGATGACATTATTTTCAGTAAAGGGGGGGAAACCCCACTGTTCATACCAACAGCCTGAACTTTCATTGGTATTTCTGCCAGCACTTGAAGTCAGACAAGAAGATAATAGAACAGTCCATCAACTACCACGGTATACCTAAAACTACACAAACGTCAAATGAAGATGTCAGTCCCGGGTGCAGACCTTACATCTGTTACTTTCTTTCAAGTGTTTCCACAAACACTGCAAAATATTAATTTATCACTGATCTAACTTCAGGGTAATGCCCATACGCACCAGCCGGAGAATCACCTTCACCCTGTGTAACAAACTGATGATGAAAAAGCATCAAAGCCACGAACGGCTAAATTTCACCTGTTTATAATTGGGTTTGCTTTTTCTTTCACTACCTTTACAACAACTCTCGGCATACCCTCTCGTATGCAGAGCAGCCACCTCCAGAAAGCATACAGAACTTTTTCTAACAAAGGAAGAGCAAATAATGAAAATGCAGAACCGGGGACCCGCAACGGGCAGAAGATGAGGGAAGTGTTTGAGATAAAAGCAGAAGAAAAAGGATGTTCCGGTCAGGTTTGCATTAGATTTGTTAAAATGAAAACTTCATCCTTCAAACAAGATAGCAAATGGGTAAGAACCACTTGTTTACTAGTTATCTCAGTTTATGAAAAAAGGCAAATTTGGAGTTTTTGCTTAGCAAACTCCAAGCCCGTCTTCCAGAGAAGAACATGGAAGGTAATTTAGCAGAAAACATATGCTGGAAAGCACAAGAAAAGCTGTTCCTGCTCCTAAAAAGGGCCACCATCAAACGAGGAATTTCATACTCCAAATCATGATCTGCATAATCTCCTGTCTTCTACCTCTTGCAGAAAAACTAGAACAGTTCTTAAGCTTGTTTTGGGGGGTTTTGGTGGTGTTTCGGGGGTTTTTTTTTCAATCAAATTGGGCTCTTTTCTGTTTCTCTGCACACCATGCCAAATACCCAATTTGCCTATTTTTAAGATACACAAACCTCCAGATTTCCCAGCCCAGTTTAGACTCATAGCTTGGGCTATGAGTGAGATCCAAAACAAACTCAGATCCTGCCCTAAAATGAAACTCAGATGGGAAAAGCAGTGTGATGAAAAGTGGGGGGCCACGGGAGAGTGGTCAGACCCTTGCTTCTCCATCCTGTTTTTACAAGGCAAAAACGAAGACACCTTGAGAGAAGAAACAAAATGTAATTCTACCACGTGAGTTAATTCATCCCGAATACAGCGCTAAGCACCCTGCTCCTCTAACACATAGGCCACGCCGGGTGAGCAGCTGCTGAATGACAAGCTCTGCTCACTTTTCTCCAACTCAATTTCTTTGCTTTGAGGATCTTTGCTTCAATTCCAGAGGTAACCCCATCAAGACACCTACTGACTTGGACTCAACACTAACTTTGTGCCAAAGGAAATCCAAAAGGGACTTGCTCTTGAGCTGATGGACCCAATGTCAGCAGCCCGACGGAGCTGCATTAGGTCTTGAATGACATTTACAGGTATTCCTCCCTTTACCAGCTCCAGAATAAAAGCTCACACTTTCTAAGCCATGTCCTGGATCCTACCCCTGCTGCCACTGACAAGTTCCAAGCCGTAAGAACATCTTAATACCTGTCAATATGTTCCAACACCTTATTTAACAGTTTTCTAAAAATACGAATATCTAATGGGCTTAATATCTTGCAGGTTGAAGTTTTTACATAAGAAATCTGTGCAGCTTTTCTCTGTCTCAGTGCTTCCAGACTGAAAGGAGCTATATAGGTGAGCACAAGAGTTTTATTAATAAAGCTGCTTCAAATGTAGATATAGGCAGACAACTTTTCCTTCTCCTTCCCCCCACTTGCCTTGCATCATTCTTGTTTCCAGTTTTCACAGCTCATACTCTAAAATCCCCATATTAACTTTCTGGCACGCTTATTCAAGTGCCAATCTCTTTAACCATATGGTTCTAGTCCTGCAGATTGTCTCTCCCCCATTTTACCTCTCCTCCCACAGGGTTTCACAGAAAGAGTGCTATGCAAAACTTGTAAAAGTACATGCCATTTTAAACGTTCAACACCAATCTTCTCAATGAAGTTTCTACAGAATTCAGTTTAATTACAATCAAGAACTGAAAACCCTGAAAGCTTCATCTCTTTTCAGCTTTTGACAATCAAAAATCTCAGCTGAAGATAAAGTTTTTTTTTAAAAAAAAAAAAAAAAGCTGAAGTGGACAAGTCTAAAAATTTATACAAAAGTTTTCCCAAACTTCTAAGCATGAATCAGAAGTTTTCCCATCTAGTCCTAAAACAAGTGTATGCAGTAAGCATTAATGCTCTACTTCATGAGGAACAGCCTATAGCACAAAATTGTTGTATTTTCCCACTTAAAGCTACCATATGGTCACTGTTCAACATGTAAATTCTCATGCAGTACTCAGATACAAAAAGGGATTAACATCCTCCTAATTTTAGGTGAATTTTACACTTATTTTTAAAATATTTTTTTAAATTATTTAATATTGCCAGTAAAGCGTTAATCAAAGTAAGTAGCAGACAGTCCAGAAACCTAAGAATGATTTTTTTCATTGAATTTTAAATCAATCCAGAAATATTTCAGTACTGCTCATGTTACTCCACTTATGCAAGCATTTCCTAGAAACAAGCAACTAGTTACAAAGTCGTGAAGAAGTCAGCTCCCTCCTCTGCCACAAACTGAAGACTGAACTATCCAAATTCCTAGTATGGGCTTGGCCAGGAGAGCCCTAGTTCTGCCTTGGAGGACACCACTTACACCACATTCCTTCACACTGATGTGATTAAGAGTTTTTGGGCTAGTCAGACCCATCAAGCAAAGAAAATTGACACGCACAGATCTAGTTTCTGTCCTTAGCAAGGTTAATACTAAAGAGGGAACAAGTCTACTGTTGTAGTTCCAGCAGGGACGTCTTTCAGAAGAGACCCAGTTACTGTTACCTACTAATTTTTCCTTCCCTGATTTCAGTATGATCAAGATTTTACTGAATTTGGTTAAACTGGTTCAGAACAGACTTAAATAACGTTCAGAACAGCAGCACTCACACAAACTTTTTCTACTATCTGTTAACGTGATCCTCGTACCAGTGACAGCCATGATATCAACACAGTCGCTTTTAGAAGTACAACTTCTGCTTTTTCTCCTTCCCTCCACTCCGAGAAGTCAGGTCCTATTTCGCAGCCACACTTCCAGTGCCATTCAGCACTTGCATAAGGCCACCCGTGAAATGAGAAATTATTTAATCATGCCCATGTTGACTTGGAGAGGCACAAAAAATTCAAATTATGCTACCCCATCAGTAAGAGCAAGGAGGAAAGGCTGCATCCCCTGACCCACACTGCCCCAGCACAGCCAGGGAAGTGCCCTGCAAAGGGAGCGGCTGGAAGGAAGCCGTCTGGGCTGAGCTTAGTTCATCTTTAGCTCTTCAAATAACCTTATTGCTAGAGGTATGGGCAGAAGTTCCTCCATCTTCAGCTCTTCAAATAACCTTATTGCTAGAGGTATGGGCAGAAGTTCCTCCATCTTTAACAAAGGCGGTGAAAGCCATCCTTTAAAACTCCATTTGATCCCAGAAGATGAGAGCCCATCAGAGGATGGTGACAGACCCCCCCCCAGGCAGGACTGCAGAAACACCCCAGATGCTGGACAACCCAGCGTTTGCCATGACTGAAACCCTGGAGGCCACTGGCTGATCTCCGTGTCCTCAGGAAACTCCCATGGACAAAGACAAGTGGTACCAGAATTGCACTTTTGGGCTTCAGCTGCTAAAACCCCGCCAACCCTCACGTTGGGTGCTCAGATCTTTTCCTTGGCTCCGGCCCAAATTCCCGTGGAGGACCCACTCTAATAGACAGATGAGGCCGATCATTCCTTGCATAATGAGGAGGTGCCTCCGACAGATGGGATTACACACAACCCCAAGAGCAGGCTGCGGATTTAATTAGAAGTGTTGTTAAACAGATACGACTGCAAGAACAGTTCTGTGCCTTGCCTCCTAAGTGCAAAGTGGAAGATACCTCATGAGACAGGATTCTGCAAAAATCTGTTAGCAGCAGTTCCTTTGCCAGACAGAGGTACAAGAAACAGATTGCTAGGTAAAAAAATTCCACTTTACCCCTCTCTTCCTCTCTGTGAGCTTCATTCTTTGACAGACATAGAAGTCTCTGCAGAGACCTGCATTTTTAGGGACAGACACTTAGCTGTTAGCACAGCTCCATTAAAGCCAATGGATCCTCCCAAATGAGTGTTTTTAATAGCTTGTAATAATTTGATAGTAATACAAACTTGTGGAGCAGCCTCCCAGACCTCTATACACAGGAAACACCTTCATAAAATCATGGCAATGATAAAATAAATCAGGCTGCCTGTTAATAATGTCCAATTTTAAGACTTCTGCACATTATTTTTAGTGTTCAGATTGGTTTTCTGGGTTGTAGACATCCAGTGTATCTAGTTAGCAATAGTATATGTTCTAGAAAGATAAATATTTTGCAAGGCTTTTCTAACAAACAACAAATTGCCAGGACTATTTGTTTCAAGTACTTCTGTCATGCAGAAGCAGCAATCTATGCATAGTAATTCAGCAGCGTATGCTGTCCTACACTTTTCTAATTTTAATAACCCTGTCTTTTATAAAGGAGAAAACTTTGTCCTCTTCTAGAATACAGGTCACCTTAATTTTCATATGCAAATTAATTCAGCTTTTCCTATTCTGCTTTTAGATACATAGGATCTGTAGTGTTTTCTTGAATCCTTTGTGAAAACATGCATTTAAACTTGGGAAGGCTACTTCTACATCTGAGAGCACCGAAGTTATTTTACAGCTCCTTCACCAGCATCTTCACCACGAAATTAAGAGACTGACAGGCAACCTAAACTAACACGTTGCGAATAGCAAGGGAACAGAAATAGTTTCAATGCCAAAGAACTTTGCATACTTATAGTTTATTTCTTTCATTACAAAGCAAACAGCCTCACATTCAATTTTTTAACCATAATTCATTCCTTACTTCAACCTGGATTTATATTGGATGATGACATAGACTTCTTATATCAAAAGTCTTCCAAAATAAAAACATGTGAAAAGCACGTCTTTATTAGCAAGACAGATAAAGATTGCTTCAGCATTGGGAAGTTTGTGGCAGAGGGAGAAGCACGTGAGAGCACAACTACTATAGATGGCTCCACGTCTATTTCTAAGCTTTCAAAAATTAAAAGATGCTGCCTATTCTTGCTGTTGGGTTTCTCCTGGAAGATTGTTCAGTAACACAGTCCCCACACATTGCCTATGCAGTCCTTTGATCTGCCCTGTAACGCAGCAGATCAAGCAACACAAAACACAGAATGAAGTTCACGTTTTGATATACCTGTTCTATTAATGAGTTTAAAAGCGATGCTATCTGAGAAACAGGGATACAATGAAAATACCTGCACACAAGCCAGATATGTTCACAGCAGACAAACCTTGGGAGAAAGAGTGCAGTCGTATTTGGATCACCTTGAGGTATGCTCAGAAAGGTATTCTACCCCTCCTGGAAAGCAGCGACAAGTAAGACACCAGAGCCAAACCCTCTATAGGGAATAAGGTACTTGATTTCCAAGCAAGCCAAGAGAGAATGTTTTTGGAAGCCAATGCTTTCTAGTCAATCAAGTATTGCAGAACCAAACCAGACTGTGCAAGGCTTTGCATAGCTGTGAATATGTACAGCTCCTTAACAGAGACATCTCTGCTCACCACCAGCACATCTCAGCTGGTTCTTTGAGGCACTTCTGTTTGATCAGCACTATTTTGCTTTCAGCTGCAGACAGCTCAAGGCAGTTGCTGTTCATCGAAGAGATTGTTTCCCTCTGACACTAACAGTACTTCATCACTTAATGCAACAAGACACTCCAAGTGTGTTACTGGCATACCAGAAACTAAGGGCTGACAGCTAACCCCATGGCATCTTGCTCCAGCAGTCTCCCATACATCAAGAGGCAGGGACAGGCCAGATGCCTGCATACTCCGCAGGGTCTTCCGAGGGGAACGGCACCATCTTCGAAGCTCTGTGCAGGAGGGCAGCCGGCACCCTCCTGGTGCCACACCATCAGCACTCCCAACGCTGCTGCCCGTACCCTGAGGAACGGACGTCAGGAACACCATCCGCCTTCACTTTGAGCATCCAGCAATTACTTCTCTCTACACCTTGACAATGGCAGTAAAGGTTATCCTCGGAGCAGCTTCTGTGCTTGCTCAAATTGAAACATGGCTTCCAGCAAACCTGAGTTTAGGTGTGGGCACAGGAAGAGTAAGCTGAGCCTTAACAACAGAGAGTTCAATAAAAGTGTTAGGCTGCAACCAACACACAGGGCTGGGAGCCTCCCACCCCACAAGGAGAGGTGGGCTGACTGCACCTTGAAGAAGACTACCAGGTGCCCCTTTCTTTTTAAAGAGCTTCAGGCTCACTAAAGGCTCTCTATTTCAAAGATCTGTTCCTGTTTTGATTTTTAATAGTCATTTGAACACTCAGTTGAGCCAGTCCAACCTACAGTGATGGCCCAAGTGCATTCATCCACCCATCCTCAAAATAGAAACACAAGAAGCAGCCTTTTCATTAGGGAGAGGAAACACCTCCATAATATATTTCCCCTCAAAAAGGTCACATCTGTATCACAGAACAAGACATTATTTGAAAATCATAATCACAAAAGGTACAGAGGCCATAAAATGACCCCCCTCTTTCATATATAAACATAAAGCACTTAATCAGATGAGAGGTGACTGCAAGCAAAAGCACTCGGCGAAAGAGAGTATCTTCTTTCCCAAAACATAGGTCCAGTGGTCACTAACGGTCACTGATCACAGCGCAAAGCTGATGTTTTTTGTTTTAAGGAACTCTGGGAGGTTGTGGTTTTACACTGTCAGCAGTTTTCTAGCACACAGCCTCCTCCGTGTCACTGCTAACGACATAACCGAGGGAGACCATTGGCTGAGGGAATCATTTTTCTCCCTATAAGGATGGAAAGAATTGGGAAGAGTACGCTTTCTCCTGAATATATTTGGCTCTGGAGAAGACACATGTGATACAAATGTTGCTATGGAAACTATTCTATTAAAAATATTAAATTAAATTTACATATTTAAAGTGCAAAAAAACAGTCCAGGTACAAAACTAATCAGCCTAAATTCAATCTTGAGATTACAAAGTCAGGCCTATCAGAATTGTCATTTTTCTTTTAAAAGAGGTTTGGTTTTGAGCAACCTGCTTCTCTACACCTCTTTCTTTCCAAATCTAGCACCTGTACCCCAGTTATTCAGAAAAGTCATTTCTTCAGATAATTTGTAGATCCAAGCTCTGCTCCTAGTTCCCTTGGTGATGGAATTACCGTAGCGTTACAGAGAAAAACCCAGGAGCTGCACTCAGTCTGAAAAGACAAAGCACTGATTACAGCTGTGCCACCATAATATTGGAATGTATTTTAATAACTCCCGCTCACATCTTACCACACACATAGTATTTAAATCCTCCGCAATTAAACAGGAGTCCTACACAGGGCTTGTCCTGACTGATGCTTTCAGGCCATGGGAAAGTTCTTTGAAAGTTAGCATTTTAAGGTGTAAAATGTTTTTTCCTTCCCACCTGCAGCTCCTGGGTGTCCAACAGCTCTCCCCAATGCAGCTACCAGAAAACAAGCTGTTTGCACAGTTCCTTCTCCTCTGAAAAAGCCACGCTCCCGGTAGCCACTGAGCAGGACTGAATTCAAGCTCTTCCTAAGGCCAGGTGGCAGCCCCAGGTGCTCAGCCAGCGCCGGTATCAGCCGTGCACACACACACCTGCGGCAAGGAGGAAAATTCACAAAGGAGAAAGGACAGGTCGTAGCTGGGGCTACGAACTGAGAAGCAGGTGCTGACAGTTGCACCGCTGCCACAAGCAGCAAAAGCTTGTCCTGCATTTGAAGAACTCAGGTTAATCATAATTACCCACTTCTACCCGGGTGTTGTAAATCAGGGCACTGGCCTTTCAAGCAGCTTACAGAAAATGCAAGTACACGAAAAAATCTGCAGCCATGTTTCAGCCATCTACCCTTAAGTAGGGGCCAATACTTTAAATTGAAAAGTACAAGGAGAGAAAAGCATTACCGCTGGTGAAACTACTTATTTCGAAACAAATGGAGCACCGAGATTTGAACAGGTCAGCTCTTCCTCGCAGCACAGGCCTCCGTCACCAGATCTAGAGCAGTGACAGCCAGATCACAGCAGCTATGAGCTGCTCTCCTAATGACCAGTTTTGATGTTCAGTGCTTAATTCCCAGCACTGGAAAGCCATCGGGACAGCACGCCCAGAGCCCAGGGCAGCTTAGGGCAACAAACTCGGGGCACTTCATTTTAACAAATCTATGGCCATGGGAACTCTCTGGGACTTTGCTTGGACTTCTTCACAAAAGCACTCTCCATCAGCCCTTTCACACTTTCCATCCATTGATAATGATACAAACCTTTGGAGTTAGAAGGAATGAGATCAAATAAAGAAACTGTCTTTTCAAAGAAAACATTTAACATTCGTTCCATTTCCATGGACACAGTGTCATTCTCCATTTCCTCCTTTGTTTTTGCATTCAACTGTCAAATGCACTTCTACCGAGAGGGCATTGAACATTTCCTCACCACCACCACTCTCAAAGTGTTTTGGAAAGGCTTAATAAAGGAAAGTCAGAGGCATTAACAGAATTTACACCTATCTCAGAGTTAGATGCGCCTTATTCACATTCCCACTGGGTTTCATTGTTACGGTATGGAAAGATGTGTCAAAGTTTCATCTTACTCTTCATTTATGCTGAAGCAAGCTGAGTACTTATATATATTCAGTAATGAAAGGATAGTTATGATACACTAATTCTGCCAAATTTACTATGAGTTCTCTCATAATGATGTTATCTCTATCTGTCACAGAATCATGTGGTTCTTAACGAATAAACTACGCCTGCAAGTCCAGGTACAAGAAAAATAGCATCTTCCATTTGGAGATGCCTGCTGGAACACTTTAAAATGCTTTCCAATTTCCAAACAAGTCAGGGAGATGCAAGTTACTAAAACTGTTGAGAAGCCATTGAACATGAATACAGCAACAGAATGAAACTATGATTGTAACGAGCCAGTAAAAGCTTTCGGGTGACCATGCACACACACTCCCCTAATAAATCTTGATGCAAAACTCACGCTATGAACAATTCAGAATCGCCAACCCATTAGTTCTCAGCAAACACAAGAAATGAGTTTCCTTCCTGACCTGAGAGGCATATATAGCAATTAAAGCATTTCATACACACAAAGCCTCCCTCCAGTTTGCGTCCCCCTTGAGCTGTGTTGGCTTGCTAAGGAAAACAGGAGGTGTGGAGCACACAAGTCCCGTTACCGGAGCGGCTCTGGTAGCTGAACTGTTGGAACAGAAAATTGCTTTAAGAGAGCATAACCCAAACAAGGTACTGTAGGGATGTTGTGGGGCCCCGCCCCGCCACTATTGCCTGTCTGGTACCTACAGCTGAAACTAGGAACACGCCGTGGTAGTGAAAGAACAGACTTAGAATCTAAGTTTAGCATTAAAGAAGGAGCTAGAGGGGGCTTTTCATTTTGTGCCACTCAAATGCAATTAATTTAAAAGCCCGAAAGATATCACAAGGTCTTCATCTGTCCCACACAAGACCTTAAAGCCCCGGTTTTCAGCAACCCCCTTCCACGAACCCCGGGACTTCAGCAGCTACAGACCGCACTCAGCCCTCACCCCTGCCCAAAGTTCCACCGCACCGCCAGACTCTCACTCCCCGAGGGCACA
>NW_010517999.1:13682-20750 GCF_000687285.1 Phaethon lepturus | reverse complement strand
CTTTTTTAAATTTCTTTTTCCTAGGGGGAAATGAACAGTTTATTTATCCAACTGGATCTTCCTGTGCAGTATAAAGAAGCTGTTACATCAATTGACAGGACTTAAAAGTTCAGATAAGCGTGGATCCAGTGAGTTTAGCTCTCTGATCTAGCCCTTAGGTTCCACAAGAGTGAAATACAAGGAGGAAATCTGGTGCTTCCCAAGATGCTATTATTTTCCCTCAAATTATTTACATCCTATCCAAGAGCAGCATAACAAAGACTGAAAAGGGCTATAATCACACTTCAATATAGCAAGGGGTAGAAGACAAGGAGGGGCAAGAACAGATGGGTATAAACTGGCAATTAATAAATGTTGACTATTAATGAAGTAAATGTTTGCGGCGGAGGGTGGGAATCTATCTACTTCAGTGTCAAGGCAAAAGCATAATTTTTAATATAGAGGAGGACTGCTTTCTGAAAAGGAATACATGACATGGCAGGCTGACACGGCATGGAACTGAACTCAGTAAAGCAGAATTTCTCTTCTAGTCTTATGTTTTACACATACACTTGTATTTTGACTCAGAAGTCCCCTGCTAATTTTAAGGACTTCAGTAGGCATACATACTTACACTAATACAAGAGATCCTTGGAGAATCCCTGGGAGATCTAGAGCCTTATTTTGTCAGTTGTAGCTCAACATGAATTCAAATTATACTAACAAAACCTACTCTGGTTTTGTGTATTTTTAAAAATAAAGAAATAGATGAATAATTAAATCATAAGGCTTCAGTCTCCCTCTCATCCCCTTTCAACAAACATTTAACAGCATAGGCAGACAAATTCAGGAGTAAGTTACAAAATGTGCCTTTCAGGAGAGTACAGAAAAACAAGAGTCTATTGTTATAACACTTTAAAATAAATCGATTAATACTCCTGTCTTACATCATACTCTGTTATTTCAGGTAAATTGCTTTCATCGGCCTTCTCTGACTTTTCAGCTGCCCACTTGCTTGCAGCTTCTGCAAGTTCCTTTTCCGATAGTCTGTTGCTCTTATCCAAGGCCTGTACAAAAACATTATAGTCAAGATTTAACATGAAATATATTTACACATGGCAAAATATTTTCAAAAGTAAAATAAACAGTTATTCAGATACCTAAAACATTTTAAAATAGGAAATGAGGAAGCTGAAGCTATTTCATTTGCTGACTGACTTCCTTAAAAAGAAAAGTAGGTGGGGAGAGAACAGAAAAAAGAAAAAAGAGAGAGCAGAAAAAAAAAGATAAAACAATTAAGTTCAGTAAAATGTTAAAAACACTTTCAGAATCAGTTTTATTAAATTCATGGGACAGAGATAACAGAAAAATTATTTGAGACCAGTTGAGTTTAGAGAGACATAGATCAAACAGGCACTAAGAAGTCCGATGCAAGTGTGGAGTGATCTAATAATTCAATGTGATTTTCAGACATAAAAGGTTGTAACAAATTTAAGCTAAACTATTAAATACTGCGTAGGGTATAAAACCTAACTAATTAGGGACAAAAAGTATTTTATACATATTTTAAATGATCAGAGCTGCTTCCATTAAAATTCATTATTTTTTATTTGGGGGGAATGTTGATAATTTATAATAGAGTCAGTCATGGCTTTATGGCCTTTTAATCTACCTTTTCAGATGAAAATAGTCACATAAATAGTATTTTTAAACTGATTTCTCTCTAAGAACACAATTTGGCTTTTACTAACAGAGCAACTAACAGAAAATGACAAATATCCATGTACCAAAACCATTTTAGCAATAGCTAGCTTTATAAATCTTGTTACCACTATATGGGTATTTTATTTGATTCAACTGTATGTATAGAAGCATCCATCCAAGAATCTATACAACTCTTTAATATTAAAAACTGCAACACTAAGGTGGATATCTAGAAGAGACACAAAAATCCTACTGCCTAAAAAAGGTTGTCACAATTTCTACCCAATGCCTGTTCCATCTTAGCAAATAATAATTTAAAAAAGCAAATAAAAAACAAATGACAAAAAGAATGACCCCCCCCCTTATCATTAGTTCATTCCAAATTACATAAACGGACAGAGGAAGCAAATACTGTGACCTGTAATAAGACTGCTTCATCTTCAGACCTTTTGTGCTTACCTCAAATAAAATATTATCCAAACAATTCTTTGTGCTGTAGTATGGCGTAAGTATACAATTCACAGAACCCTTCCAGGATTCTGTGTCATAAAGACACCACCTTTATCTGAATCCAGAAGAGAAGTGCAACACAATGTTCAAATAGGAATCCCTCTTTTCTATAATTGTAAATTACAGAATTACAACCAGCAAAGTCAGGAGGTGACAAAGTTCAATATGGAGGAGTACAAAGAGGGTTCTTAAAAGAAAGGGGTAATGTAATTCATAGAATACTTAGCCCAGCTCACCTTTCCAAAATACAAAATTATTCTTACACTAGTTTCACTACAAACTATCTGCTGCCAAGGTTTTTTTCCCCCCATGTTCTCATTCCCCATAGTATGCTTGATTTTTACCTTTAACCTGACTTCTCCCTAGCTGCCAAAAAATCTTGTGTTGTGGTACTATTATGAATCTCTCCCCTTCCTCAAATGTAGCTCTGGCCAATACCAACAAAAGACAAGACTGGTATCTTTGTCACCAACAGTCTAGCTTTGCATGAAATGAAGATAAATAAAATCTCACATGACTTACAATATTTCCACAAGCCATAAAGATAAACTAACCACTCTAGTATCTACTGGAATACAGCAAAGAGAATATGTTTAACTTAATTTCAGTAAATTTAATTCTATAGGTCACGTCAATAAATACGTATTAAAAAATCCTCAGTGCATTTTATGTAATAAAATAATGGTATTTCCACAGGGACACTACAACCGAAGAACAGGAACATATTCACTTCACCTGGAAACTTGCAAGGAATAATCCACCTAGTAGATCTCATAAAAAAAACCCAAACATGCCCCCTCTGCCTCAAACAGACGTGTCCTTTCTTTTTTTACCTATGCATAACATAAGAACAGCAAAAACCTGTCAGTTTTCTGCTATCTTTGCTGGGAAGCTTTCCCTGTCTCACACATCTGCTTTTTGCTCTAATTATGTTGGATACAGCCTCCAAGGCTTGCAGTCCAGACAGCTATTAAAGAGAAACACAAAAGATTTCATACTATAGTCAATTAAACAGGTGGTTAAGATCAGATAATACTGACATGTATTACTTCACACGCACGAATATGTAAAAAATAAGACGGATAAGAATACCTTTTCAGATTTGCATATAGTTACTACAGTGAAAAGAGATATTGCTGCGGAAGCATATACCTTTGTAAGTATTTCAAAGCTAAATTGTAACTTAGAGCATTGAAAATCTTCTCCTTTAATCTAGAAAATAAAGTATATAATTCATTTCTCAAGTCTAAGTAGACTGTAAGACCCTGGCTCTAGAGATGTTCATCATGTTTTGCCACAACTTTCTGTGTCGATATTTCTATGTCAGCGAAGCACTTATATAACTTAACTGGTCAGTGTAATCCAGCCATCATCCCAAGAGGCTCCGCTGACACAAGACAGTACATTACAAGGAGATGTCAGGACTTCAAGAAAAAAGCAATAAAAGGTCACTGAAATACTTCCATTTCTGCAGCTGATGCATACCCAATAAATATTTGTGTTGTCTGGGGAAATGATTACCATCAAACAGAAAGTTTCATTTTGTGTAGCTTACATCAAGTGGATATCCACTGCCAGCAGATATACACAAACTGCTGGAAAAAAAACCCAATACAGCATAGATCAGACGTGACTGAAGAAGAAAGCAAAACATTTAAAGAATACTTTATAGTTCCGAGTTCACACTGCATATTAATACAAGAGCAAGAGATTTTGCAATGCCTCCTCGTTCCCAAAGGTTTGTATTAAGCAAGGATTTGATATTAAGCTGTAGCATGCTGAGTCTGTAAGCAAAATAGGTGAACTAATTATAAAGTTTATTTTATAATCCAGATCAGTGTAACTTGTGCATAACAGCTTTTATCTTACTTTCCTTATTTACATTGCTGAAAATATATCACTTGCCTCCCCCTTAAGGACATTGGCAATTAGCTAATGCCTAGCACAGCAGTTCTAAAAGAGCTGCATAAGGGATACGTACTTAGAATGACATAGCACAATCAAAGCCTGATTTTTTCCCCACTTAATTATTTCCTTCAGTCTCACCTTCTCATGACAAAAAGTACCTTTCTTTCTTCCTTTTTTTTTTTAACCATTGCACTGCTTTTATTAAAAAGACCTCAAGAACCCTGCCAGTACACCATGCTTCTTAGGGCAAATGCTACTTTTTAATAGGACCTTATTCGCTTAGAACAATATAATGCATTGTTTCTTTATTTCTCATTAACATATTTCTCAACAATTCAGAGAAATTTTAACCTCAAATATAATTTACAGGCAAGCAGTCTGTGATGTGAAAATGGTTTTGCTGCCACACAACAGCCAGAACAATACTGAATGCTGGTTCTTCATTAATGTTTATTAGCCTGTCTATTTAACTAATTAGCAAGATCATGTATCACAGAATCACTAGGTTGGAAAGGACCTTCAAGATCATCAAGTCCAACCATTAATCCAGCACCACCATGTCCCCTAAACCATGTCCTGAAGCGCCACATCCACACGTTTTTTGAACACTTCCAGAGATGGCGACTCCACCACTTCCCTGGGCAGCCTGTTCCAATGCCTGAACACCCTCTCAGTGAAGAAATTTTTCCTAATATGCAATCTAAACTTCCCCTGGCGCAACTTGAAGCCATTTCCTCTTGTCCTATCACTAGTCACTTGGGAGAAGAGACCAACACCCTCGTCGCCACAACCCCCTTTCAGGGAGTTGTAGAGAGCGATAAGGTCTCCTCTCAGCCTCCTCTTCTCCAGACTAAACAACCCCAGTTCCCTCAGCCGCTCCTCATAAGACTTGTGCTCCAGACCCCTCACCAGCTTCGTTGCCCTTCTCTGGACACGCTCCAGCACCTCAATGTCCTTCTTGTAGCGAGGGGCCCAAAACTGAACACAGTATTCAAGGTGCGGCCTCACCAGTATAGTTGGTGCTCAGGCCACAAGATTTTTTCCAATGGGAAATTAAACAACATCATTTCGAACATAAAATGGCATTTACCAAACTATCTTGCAACGTGGCTCCCTTCCCAAGTAAATGCTATCATTCTTGCCACATCCTCAAGCAGCCCTGCTTCCAAGACAACTCTGCTATTCACATTATCTTCCTGGTCAGTCAGACACTTCACCACACTGTTTCCAAATCCAGCTACAGCTTAGGAATCACTGAAGGATGGAGTTCAGTGCAAGTATAGGCTTGTCCAATTGATGTGTTGCTCCTAAAAACTACTTCCCCATTTTTCTTTGTGCCATTCCTTTTCTACCACACTCTGGACTTTGGAAAATGACAATTTTAAATACATACAAAACTCCCTTTCTCCTAAAACGAGACAATGAATACAGAATAAAAAGGTTTGTCGGTGTCATCATTAAATATTCAGCATTATCACCACCCTCCTGCCACACGAGGGAAACCTATCCTCTGCTGGATTGCAGAGCAATTCGGGGTGCTCCTTTCGTTAACAGCTTCCAACTAAGGAAAAAGTCCAACAACAATGAGCAATCCGAAACCATGGCGAGAAGTACTCAAAGAGAAAATTCACCTTTGATGAGGGTACTGCTGTGGAACCTGAAGGTGATGCATCTCTTGAGGTTTTCATTGATTGAACTGACATCCTCTCTTTACCTACAATGAAGAAAAAATTAACAACTGTAAAATTACATTAAAGATATATGTTGCAAATATAGTTACTGGCTTAGAAAAACTGCAGCGAAATTTGCTCAGGTCAGACACGAAATCTACACGCTCCTCCATCTGATAAATACTGATAACACTTTCTTCTCTTTACAAAGAGCGAAGAGCTATAGCTATATTATTTCACATATTTATGAAAACCTATTGTCCTTTTTTCCAACAGTAACCGAAAGGGAGTATCAATATGATTTGGCAAGATGATGTGGTTTTACTTTTTAATATTCCTGTAATAACATAAACAGGTAAAATATTAGACACCAGTCAATCACTCCAGGAAACTAGGCAGTGTAGGAACTGGTTTAGCAGGCCACAGTGTGTTGACAAGCCCTGCCATGGGAAACAGTCCTGGATTGTATCAACCACAGGCTAGATGCTCTTTGTATTATCAGTGTTTTTCCTGTAAGACTTAAAATCAACAAAATCACAATTCAAATGCATTGTGCTAATCACAGCCTGTGCATAGCCTTGCCACAGACCAATTACAGGTAAGCCACAGCAGTAGAACTGGTTGCAGTGTAAAATACCACTTTTCAACCTGTGGTCCACATATTACATCTAAGGGATCCGCAAAAGGTAAACACAAAAAGCAAATGTGCTGTCAGTAGGCCTAAATTAACTAGACTATTCACATGCACTGGGAAATGGTTGACTGTTCACAAATGGAAAACAATATAGACTTACCTTAGCTTCCATTAAATTTGTATCACAGAATCATAGAATCTCTGGGTTGGAAGGGACCTTTAAAGGCCATCTAGTCCAACCCCCCTGCAATGAGCAGGGACACCTTCAACTCGATCAGGTTGCTCAGAGCCCCGTCCAACCTGACCTTCAATGTTCCCAGGGATGGGGTATCTACCACTGTGCCAGTGTTTCAATACAATTAAGAAAGGGATGAATTAAAAAGTCTGTCATATATTTATGAAAATTAGGATATAAATTATTTTAGTAGCATTATAAACAGAAATGGCTTTATTTTAAAGAATCGAAGCAATAAAGACCAAACATGGCATCTCACTCCTAACAGCTGTGCAATTTTCTTTTTTTACTCAATGCTGTAAAATAAGACTGCATTGTGTTGTGTATTTTAAAATACCACTACCTACACAAAAACTGTAAGGAAAAATCTATGCAAAATGCATACTTTTAACAATAGGAAATGTTTAAGAGGTATTTGAAAAGTTTGA
>NW_010517999.1:0-13651 GCF_000687285.1 Phaethon lepturus | reverse complement strand
TTTCCCCACACTTTCATACTGTATGTACTGTGTACACTTAACGCAAAGCAAAGACCTGCTCATCTCTCCACATTGTTAAAGGCAAGTGAGTTACTGCTACAATGTTGAAGGCCTACTAATTCATGCAAAAATCTTCACAGCTACTCATGGGTCTTTCAAAAATGCTATTGAAAATACTTGGGGAAGTTTCTCTGGCAAAAGCAAATGTTCCAAATTGCACCTTAACCCTTGATTTGAAGATGATACTAAATGTAGAGCACACTTAAAAACAGAGCAAGCAGCCTTATTTAAGAATTTCTAGTAGTCATAAAACAAAAGATGAACTACAAATCACCTTTAACTAAAAAAGCTCTTTAACAATGAAAAGAAATAGCAAGAAGAAAAACTGTGAAAAATTAAGAGTTCCTATAAATACAAAGTATATGACAAAACCAAAAACATGAAGATAGAAATAATCATGTCTTTAATCTGCCACAGTCCCCAAAGCACAGAACATCTCGACATCACCAAGTAACACAGAAGTTTAGCTCCTGTGACACCTGCTTTTCAGCCCCATGGGTGAGCCACCTCCTTTTAAATTTACAAACTATTCCACCTCTGCCTCCTACATGCCCTCTTCATCACAGTAGATTCCTTGAAGATTATCTCAGTTGAGTGGATTATATGTTTGCACTTGAATAGATGAAATAAGCTGATTTCAGGCAGCAAATTATTCAAAGTTAAGCAGAGAGAGAAACCACCATTTAATTTGGAGACATTATTAGGCCATTTTTTCTGAACGTGTGTGTTTATGTTGAACCCACAAGCCCTACCTGTACAATCGAACATGACACTTTCCAAGCACCACTACTTGCCTTCTTGCATCTCCTCAGCATACCACACTACAGACTCCTTAGCGACCAGCCTGGTGAAGGAATACCACGCTGCTTCTCTCCATGCCCTCCCACCATGGCCAAACGCCTGTCCCTTCCCATCAGCCCTTTCCCTCCCCTTACCATCTTCTGTACGTCCCCCCAGTTTTCTTTGTTCAAATCCTATATTTATCCTAACTTATGAAGGGCTGGAGAGCATGGGATATTCCTCCTTCAGTGGAAGTCATGAGGCCAAACATTCAGACAGCATGACTTTAAACAGTATTATGATATTTAAAAAGATGATGTATTATAAGTTCCACTTGAAACAGTATACACTTCACATGTTGTAAATCCATTTAAGTACAGACTAAAATGTACCGCTTACCTATAGGAAATATGGCCCACTTTAGGTTCCTTTTAAATATGTAATACATGAGCTTACCTAAGACAGATCATATTCAAATATGACTCAAAGTATTATTTAAGTCATTTATACTTTGCAAATAGGCCGTTTTAATTCAGTCATCTAGAGGGACAGTTTAGTAGTACTATTTTCCATCGAACAGGCAGTTATAAAGAAATAGTCCAATGTAAAAACCAGCTGGTCTCTTAAAACTGATTTAAAGATGATTGGCAGAAGTGTTTAACCATGAAATTGGAAAAAGATCCCAAAAGCATCTTTTCTGGTTTGTGAAGATGTCTGCTTCTACTTCACTACCTCCACTACTGTTTGAGTAATTATATATACTACAAAGGTGACAGAAGTCAGCTCAAAATTTTAGGAAAACCCTGAAACATTCCAAAATTTTATATGGTTTCTCACAGCAATTTTTTCCTGTTCCTGGTAATTATGATTTGCACATCTACAACACATCTACAAGTTTAGCTGAATATCACATTTTTCTCTTTTCTCCTACACTTATAGGAGTTGATATTCACTGCGTATTGACACAAAACGTTAAAAAAATTGCAATAATGAACTAGAAAGATAATTTGTATTCTACAAGTGAATGTGTTGTGAGGGAAATGATTCCTCTATATTTAAACAATGTTAACTAAATTCCACAAGATTTTTTTTTGGCAAAAAGTGCTACACAATGGTTGAGTGTGCCACTCTGGAAGCACACAATATGCCTATCAGTGAATTAAAAAAAAAATTTGATTAATTTCTTAAAAGTTGCCAAAATCAACAGTAGGTTTGTATAGTTCGCTAGAAAGCATTTGCAGAAAGGGAAATCAAATAGGATTAATTTACATAAGCTGTACAAACACTAGTGGCTAAAATTGTAGTACACTAAAAAAAGGCAATTTTGCCCTTTTTTGCAAATTATTTAAATAGGAAAACTTTAAATATTTTCAGAACCGATGATTCATTAGATTTCTGGGAAAGATTAACAGCCAAGCCTTTAAAAGGCAGAACATACACAGAATAGACTTAACTGAGATATATTTCACATTTCTTTGAGGAAAGCAAGATTTGAGAGAACCCAACGATGAGATGAAATTGCTAAAAACAACCAGCTTCAAAACCCTGATAATACAGTTCGAAGAACATTTTCAGAACATGTAAAAAGTAGCAGCGTGTACTTTACTTTTTCCAATATTTTTAATCCCTTTTTTCCCCTGGTTGCAGAAAGAAAAGTTTTCGTCTGCTATAGATGACAGCAAAGTTTCCTGTAAGGGAATCCAATGAAGAACATAAAAAAGTAACAGAAGCAGTTGATGCTAAAAGGAAAATAACATATGATACTAGAAAAAGCTGTGCAGCTGAAACTCCTACAGTCAGTCTAGAGCTGCTACTGAAATAACACCTACAATGTCCCACAAGACATACGTAAGGGAACAGCAAGTACAGTGAAACAACCGAAGAGCAGACAACACATAATTGGTACAAATGTCTAGGTTTCTCATTGTAAAAGACAACATGTAAAGAAAAAGAGCTTATGCAGTGAGTTGCAGTTTCACCTCACTAACCAGTTCTCGTCATTAATCCAGCATTACCTTGCTGAGAAGAAATATTTCTTTTATGTAAAGATGACATACTTCTGCTATGCTGGGACTGATGGAAAGTATAGGCTTTGCTTCTTTCAGGAGAGTAGCTCCTGCTGCTGACACTAGAGCCAGATCTGCTGTGTGGAGAATCCCTTCGGCTCCCTGGCGATTCCCTGAAGAAAGGAGAGTCCCTCTTATGAGGGGATCGCTCTCTCATATAATGAGAAGGATAGAAGCTTTTTCTTCTGAAGCCATCTCTGATGTCCCTTTGAAGACAACAGAAAAAGAAAAGTTACTTGGTTACCCTTCCAATGTTTGTGGAACACCACTAAATAATACAATGGCAACATTTTATGTCTGGTAAATACAAATAGGTTAGCTGTCATCTGCAGAACATATGAAATTTTCAGCATTGTTAGAGTACTAGGCAATGAATAAAAAAAAAAAGTAGGAAAGTAGAAAGAAAATATGTACATGTAATGTATATGTATTTTCTTTCAGATTTCATTCAACTACTTCATCGCTAGAAGCCAATTGCTTTCTATTTCTCGATAATGCAGCTAAAATATAAAAGAAAGAGATATTCAGGAAATTTGGACTCTCATATTTTATTTCTTCAGATTCACTCCACTTCACCTGAAAATTAAGCTTTAATTTACAATAGCTAAAAATGCATATGCAAATATTGCTCACACTATTTGGCTGGTTTTCAACTCTCTTTTTCTTTTACCCTTATTTTCAAGGGACTATGTCTCTCATTTGATTTCACACACCTTGCTATGGGAAATATCATTGAGGGATTTCAGTTTATATACAGCAAAGACAAAAAGAACACTGCAGAATATATATCCTTGTGCCTATCTATCCACCCAAGGTCAATACGAAAGTACGAAGATTTATACCTACTAAAAAGTCTATGTCTTTCACAACACAAATATTCATTTTGATCTTCACTGTAAAATGCCACAAACTCAGTATTACATGAAACCCAACTGATTTGAAACCATAATCTAGTAAACACCAAAACTTTCTATTAAATTTATATATTGTTACTCCAGACCATACTCCAAATGTCCTGGTTACCTGCTGTTATATTAATATACATATATATGTAAAGGTCAAAAAAACAGTATCAAATTGAACTTTTCCTAAAGAATCTCAAAGCTAACAAACATACAAGCAAACACATACTGAATCTAGGCTTCTGACATTTGCCTTGAGAAGCAAGTACTTCTCAGCTCCTCCACAGTATTGCTAAGTAAAAAAAAAAAAGGACTTCGTAGCATTTATAGCAAGCCAGAATGTACCTTATTTCACTGTTTTTCTCTCCTATTTCTCGTTATAGTCCAATATTTTAAGTAAGGGAATGTCTCACAGAGACGAGCAAAGATCTGGTGGTCTCATTTAGCACAACATAGCTTTAGCTAATTTTATGTTGGTAGAGAAAAGGAAAAAAGCCCTCTAGTGTATGATTCTTATAGCATGTTACAGGCCCACATTTGCAACAGGTAACAAAGAACTTCAGTGTGCCAAAGGTGTTTTGAGCTAGTGAAACTACACAGGTAGCATGACAGCAATACAAACCCTGCAACACTGATGTGTTTTATACAGTGCCGATTTGCTTTTTGCATGGAAAGCAAACCTGCATGAGTGGTTCTGCTTCAGAGAGCACACATCCCACAAGCAACATTGAGGTTAATCTGCAACAGAAAAATCATGGGGGTGGGGGCACAGCTAGTAAAAATACAAACAATCCTCAGCTTATTTCTCCAATTCCAGGTGGAATGAAGTACCAGGAAAATAAAACAAATCTTTATGTTGAAAATTTTCATAGAAAACTAAAATATGAATCAACAGTTCTCAGTCACCCTGGTTTTCAGCAAAATGCCAGTGAAGTAAGCCAGGTTTTACAGTTAAATAATTATTTCACTATTATTCGATCACAGGCCTTTTTATCGGTATCTTATCTTACAGAGAAGCGTATTTTACACGTCTGCGTACCAAAACTGATACAAGACAATATTACACAAATTTATATCTAACAGGTATGCTAAAAACCAATATTAATTTCCTTTCTAAACATCTTTTCTTCTTCTGTTTATTGTGACACTTTCTTCTTCCCAAGCAAGCCAGCAAAAGGATCAATTAAGGAATTGTTAAATAGTACTTTATTTAATATCCTCTATACAGTAGCCATTGTATAGATACCTAAATCAAAGAATGAATCACCCCAGAACACACACAAGGATAATCCTCCTGCTTTCTTCAAAGGCCTAAAAGCAATGTGCCCACCTTTGGACACTACTCTTTAGGAAATGTGTAGATTAACAGGAGGTTTTCCAGAAGGAAATAACTGAAATTATCAGAGACTGAGAAAACACGTTTAACGAAGAAATACTCAAACCCCTTTGTCCACTTGAATTTAGCAAAAAGAAATCTAAAGAAGCCAGGCAAGTTCTCAAACCTATGAGACATAGTTGAAAATAGGGAACGCTTTATTTAAATTACATGCATGAACATTTTATGTAGGAATAGAATAAAAGTCCAGACTTTAAGAATACTAGAAAGATTAGCTCAGCACTGAACTAGTTTGTCCAGTTAAGTGTTTTTTTAATTTATTAAAGAGCATATTGATCGAATATTTATCAGGAATGAGTTAAGTACAGCACACTTTTTCTTCAGTTTCCTTCTAAAATTCTCTCTTTAAATAAACTTATTTACTTTTAAAGCACAAGCTTTCTGGCAGACCAGTACACCACTTTTATGCCCAAAGCACGTTTTTATGAGCAAGTTATTAAGCCCTAGTATACAGAGAAGTTTATTATGGAAATGTTTACAGAGCCCCAGCTATTGCACGGATATAATAAATGCTCCAATATCCACATAAGAATTTATAAAATATCATTGAAACACACTTTTAAACAGGAAAACATTTAAAAGCCTCATTCTACAATAATATTATGCACAAAAAAGTAGAATCTCACTTTCATTTTTTAAATTTTCATTTCATCACTCCATGTTAATTCTTAACTGGACCCTATCTAATACTGAACACTCAAGCCATTAACTATATTAAATCTGTTTCAGACAGCATAGCAACAGCACAGCATTTCTGATGTTTTCCATTAATGTAACAAACTACACTGAATGGAACAAAATAAGCATTGTTTTACCTTTTTTTTTTTCCTTAAATACTTAAGCTAACATACACCTGCAATTTGGTAATGAAGGCCCCAATTCAGCAAAGCAGTTAAGCACATGCTTCAGATTCCAACACATACTCAAAAGGTTTATTGAGCAGGGACAATATTTAATAGTGATGCAAAATTTTGCGCTTGGCTGTAACTTTAAAATAGAACTACTGCCCTTAATTCTTACTAAAGCTAATAATCTTGGATGAGTGCCTGAAGTTTTATAAGTAAACAGCCATACCCTGATATACCATCCACCAAAGGCAGCTGAGGGAAGAGCACAAGCCTGAGAGTTATTTCAGTTAACCATCAGTTCCAGTATCACGGAGGAAAAAACAAAAATATAGAATAGGCAAAGGCACGGCTTTCTGCATAGCAGGAGACCAAGGGTTTACAACACAGGACAGCTTTTTGGTTGCCAAAGGATAGAGACACCACCTTTCCTAAGCTGTCACTACCACACTGAGTACTCCTGGTCTCATCCCTCCTTACCATTTTAAGCCCAGAAAAACATTCAGTAGCAATGCTGTGGGAAACTGGGGGCTACGGAAAGCCCAAGTTTACAAAAGGGAGCAGTACATCTTAAGCTATGTGAAACAAAGACTAACACAAACTGGTGTGTCAGTTTTTATATTTTAAGAGTACATAAAGGCAAAATTCAATCAGTTGCTAGACGTGAAATGCCTGGGGATGAGGTATGCTTGGGTACATGAAAGCACATCACATGCAATATGGGAAAAGGTTTTGTCTGCAAGAGGAATCTTACTTTGCTCTTGTTGTATTCATGCTACTAGGCAACTATATACAATACTTCATGCTTACTGTTTTCTTGGACTTCTACATCCCAATACAGGTGTCCACCTTTTCAACGAAAACATTAACCTATAATGTGGTCCAGCCACAGAGGACACAACTAACACTTTTGATACCGCACTGAGGAGATTGGCAACTCAACAGCATATTGCTGTGGAGCAGAAGTTGTAGGTTCTTTCAGAAACTCACAGGTGAGTGTAGTCTATCACCTAGAAAAAAAGTCAGAGACATTTATGTGACCCCTTCCATCTGAGAAAGGTTATTTTTATTGTCAAAGGGGTTAGACATTCCATTGGCTTTGATTACTAAGCTTGCCTGAAAGTAACTCACACAATTTTATAAATAAATTGAATAAATTATACATAGCTCCTTAGACACCAGAATTCAGTGCAAAGGGATAAAACAGACAAGACTTCAACCATGCTTAAGTCAATACACTTACTCTGTCTCAGAATACACAGGCAAGGGGAAGGGGGAGGAAGAGTGAAACCACAAATAAAAAATCCTTTTGCCTTCCTTGTCAGGACACTGCAGGGGCTAATAGAGCTACCAACATGATTCAGATGATGCTGAAAATTTTTAAGAAATATACTATATCCCCGACCTCTAAGTTTCTCAAAAGATCTGCTGTGTTAAACATCCAAAAAACAAAGAGTCAAGAACACCTCTACTTTTGACAACTTCAAAGTACATACAGGTGGTTGAAGATTCCAGCCACCATCCCCTCCCAGAACTCATTCTCTTTCTTTACAAAGTACGCAGTACATGTTTGTGCAACAAACCAACAATTTACTTTAGTTCTGCTTTAGAAACTTCCTATAATCTCTTGTTATTGTCCAAAGGTCTTTACATTGATTTATCATAAGCCAAAACAATAGTGAATTACACCCTTATAGATGTAAGTAATTGCATCTGGTTTCATCAGCTTTCATTTGAACATTTGAAATGATGACAGATTCCTTATGACAACTAGTTTTCAATGTTTTCTGACTAAGCCAGTAACTGCAGTACTGGTAAATGATATTTGCATTTGCTTTAAATGAAATTAACGTAATTAGGGCTAGACAATGTAATCTTATTAACAGCTTTTTCATGAAGGTAAAAGGAAATAGGCATTGCAAAACAGTGGAAAATCTTATGTAGAGAAGGATAACTAGACATACCAAATGTACAACAGAAAATTAAAAATAATATAAATGCTTCAGGATTTTTATGCTGCATGTAGTACTACTGAAGTCATCATATGCAAACATCAAAACCCCACACTTACGCCACTTGTCCACCTCACTCAATACGAAAACTATTGAATTCACCTGCCCCCTCCACCTTGGGATGTCATGACAGATCAGGGAATAAAAACTAAGACAACTTGAATATAATAGCAACATCAGAGAGAAATGCCTCTATGTCCTTTAACTAAATAGTGAAGCTATGCACTTCAGCTGAAACTGGAAATCAGATTACACTTCCATCTATCCTTAGTGAAGAGTACTCTCTTCTCTACTGTCATTGATAATGTACTTTATTAAACTTGCTGGAAGACAAGCCCACACAATAAAACTATATTTAAACTCAAACTCTCTTTCTATTATCTGACAGAGAGAAACTACAGTCAAGCATACAGATAAGGACAGAGGAACAAGAAACAAATAAAGAGTTAGAGCCCCGAAAAAACACAGATTTAATTTCCAAAGAATTAAGAACAAACAGGTTTATACAACTCTATGCAGAATAAAGACAAAATATGTTCATTAGACAAATCAAGAGCAAATTAGACAAAATAACTGCATTCAAATGCATGTGATCTTGGCTTCTCTTCTTTTCAAAAACAAGGACTTAGGAAGTACCTGCAATTTCCTGCACATGGGAAAGAACTTTTAAAAGTTTCCCTGTGGTACCAAAGAACGTGGGGTTGATGGGGTAGAAGATGGAAAAAATTCCCCAAGTACCACCCAAAGCAAGCATAAAGGTATGAAGAACAAGCATCTGTGGACAGTACCGTACTATAAACACAAGTAAACAGTTCTATGAAAATTTTAAAATAGTTTTATTTTTTAATGATCTTCCAAATTAGGGTGGGAAATTACATTAAACTGCAGAGGAAAAATACGTGCTGTTTAGAGTCACACTACTTTATATTGCCAAATTTGTAAACAAAAAGGTTGAGCTGGGGTTCTTTGTTTTGGGGGGGGGGGGGTGTTTTTTTGTGGGATTTTTTGTTTTGTTTGTTTGTAGGTTTTCTTTGGGGTTTTTTGGGTTTGTTTTGGTTTTTACTTCACAGTCAGTGCTTGCCAAGCAATTCAGTGTAGGCAAGCAGTAGTCTAATACACGCTGTAAGTACCTGAAAGAAAGAAGGAAATATTTTTGCACTATATTTTTAAGGACATAAGTGAATTTTATGTTCAGCAAGCTATTGCTCTTTTTCCCGAAGGCTACATTTAAAATTCTTAAATAGAAGAACCCAGAAACCATGAAATACCTGCTAAAGGAGCTCTTAAAGCTTTTCATCAGTATGCCGCAGAATGCCGTTAGTTCCCTGATACTTAAGAGAAAGCAACAAGTAGTGTACTGTAGTAGTATATGCTGATTTGAGCAACCATTGTGGCTGACTTTCTTACCCTATTAATAAAAAGCTGCAAAAGGAAAGAGCAAGTTGTGGAACAGGTTTGTAAACAGTAATACCTTATGTCAGTAATACTGACACACAATACCTTTATTATATTTAGTTTTCTTCTCTTTTCAAATCCCTTAATGAGATCTATAAATCAGAAAAGCACTCCATTTTTCTCTATATCAGAAAAATGCTCCACAAATAACTACGTGTTTTATTCTTAGATTGAAGTGAGATTTGAAGCAATTAGGTCAAACAGGTTTCGTTTGCTTTATGCTCCAAAGTTTTGTAATAGTGCAGAGCAAATTTAAATAAAAGTTAGCAAACCACCTCTGCTTTTGGATTTCTCAAGATAAAAGACATTATATGAAGAAAAAATTTATTGTACATAATGGGGTTTTTCTTTATTTGATCTCTTTCCTTCCTGTCAAATACATAGTTTGTTCAAAATCAAAAAGCCCCAAGTTAAGAAGAAATGCCTGTCTTATAAATTATTCAGCCATATAGCTGTATTTTTTTTTCCAGTTTGCTTTTTCCTTTCACTTTGATTACAGTTTCAATCACTATAATACACATTAATGTCTCTTGCCCCCTTTTTTTTAGGCCATTCCCTATATATTACAAATAGCACTTACTTGAACATATTCAACACAGGGCCAAGACATGGTACTTGAGTAAATTCCTTACTAAAAATTCTTTTGCAACTACTGTATGCCTTCAGTTATATCAGTGATTTAATGACAGCTAACTTCAAAGTGTAGGTCCACAAGAAGTCATACCATTTCAGACTGGTGCTGCTACAATCCTAATGTTCTCAACCTTCCTTGAATCCATATTCCCACT
Source organism: Phaethon lepturus (assembly GCF_000687285.1). Lineage (NCBI taxonomy): Eukaryota > Metazoa > Chordata > Aves > Phaethontiformes > Phaethontidae > Phaethon > Phaethon lepturus. The sequence goes on along the minus strand of NW_010517999.1, from coordinate 3,347 downwards.
CCATGCCTAACCTGGCATTGATATTTTCTCTCAGGCAACCAAACTGGTAGATAAGTATTTAATTGAAGGGTACAAACACCTGAAACAGTACCAGGAAAGGAAAGAACTGGAAAGGAATCAGCTTAGATTGGTTTAAACTGCTGTGGAAATAACTTGTTACTGTAAGAAGATCAGTCTCCTTACTACATTCCTGACTTTTATTTATGATAAATAAAAACTTGGGAAAAGTTTTAGAGTAGTTAAAGCTAGCATCAATAAGACTCAAAGTAGTAATGCTTTTGTTTTTTTTCTAAAAAGAATAGACATACATATCCAAGCAACACTGAAAACACAATATTTTGACTGAGAGTAATAAATGTAGATTCAAAGACAAATTTTTCAACAGAATATTGTTTAACAGAGACAAGTTTTAGTACAGGATAAAATTAACAGTAGCTGAAGAAAATTTCGGAAGATCATTCGTTGCTTGTCACTTCGAGCTCCTCTGTTAACATAACCCTTTCCCTTACTTACATAATACTTGTACAAAACTCTTCCCAAAAATGCATCTAATAAGATAAAAACCATAGAATACATACTGAGTTTACTACCCCATCAAACCTGAACTGGTTTGTTCCTCTACTCTGCCCTGGTGAGACCCCACCTGGAGTCCTGTGTCCAGCTCTGGAGCCCTCAGCACAGGAAAGACATGGACCTGTTGGAGCGGGTCCAAGAGGAGGGACACCAAAATGATCAGAGGGATGGAACACGTCGCCTGTGAGGACAGGATGAGAGAGCTGGGGTTGTTCAGCCTGGAGAAGAGAAGGCTCCAGGGAAAGCTTATTGCAGCCTTTCAGTACTTAAAGGGGGCTTAGAAAGATGGGGACAGACTTTTTAGCAGGGCCTGTTACGACAGGACAAGGGGTAATGGTTTTAAAGTAAAAGAGGGTAGATGTAGACCAGATATAAGGAAGACATTTTTCACAATGAGGGTGGTGAAACATGGGCACAGGTTGCCCAGAGAGGTGGTAGATGCCCCATTCCTGGGAACTTTCAAGGTCAGGCTGGATCGGGCTCTAGGCAACCTGATCTAGTTGAACATTTCCCTGCCCATTGCAGGGGTGTTGGACTAGATGGCCTTTAAAGGTCCCTTCCGACCCAAGCTATTCTATGATTCTGTAAGTCAAGACATTAAAGTACCTTTTCCATTCTACATCCAGGTCGCATAAACACACTCTCAAACATAATTTCCAAAAATAATTAGGCATATTAGACTAGGTAAGGTAGGACTTAATTTAACACATGCAGTTGTTAAGTCAGATTTCAGAAGAGAAGGATATTCCCACAGCTGGCTGACACAACACTGTTGCGTGTCATGGTATCAATATTCAGTTCCACTTAGACAAAAGCATCTGCTTTCAACTCACAAACTAATACTGTACAAAGCTTTGTATACAAGGGAAAGACCCTTGTATGGTTATGCAAATATATATAATGAATAAATGTCAAAACTAACATTAAGAATAATTCATCAGTATGCAAAAATAGCACCACCTTTTAAAAATAATACCAGTGGCATGAGATCATGGAATTACTTTATGAACTTTTCCTCAGATGTCGATCATAAGACACTCAAATGCAGCAATAGGTCGAAATGGCATATCAAAAATCTTCTCTTTGCAGCACAATGATTAACAAAAGGATGCCTACACTGTCAATAACACCAAACTTTTTCCTCTTCTTTACTGTATCCTAGTATTCCTACCCTCTCTCAACGGGAATTAAATTCTCCGAGATGTTTAGTATATTCAAAATATAACAAACAAGTCCCTGGAACCTAAGAGATGAAAGATTTATCTTCCTAAGGGAAATTATGTACAAGTCCTCTGTGACAATACTCCCCATCCTGAGAAAGCCATGACTACATTCATGAAGCCAATTCATTGGCTGGTTGTTGAGATGATTTAGTTAGATGCCATCTTAACAGTAGTTGTCTGGACTCGAAAGGAGACTCCCTTGTCTATCCCTCCCCACTGTCTCTCAGTACCTAGCTGTTTTTCAACATATTTGTTAGGAAACCTTTCCAGAATAACCAAGTGCTACCCATGGGAGTTTGTCTCATTATTTCCCAACACAGCATTAACTTGCTAGTTTGATGCCATCTACCACCTGATTATAATGCTAGTTATAAAACTGGACCAGACGAGCTTGCTTTTTAAAGTCTTCTTTGAAGTGAGGTGTTAGCCAAGTTGTTACAGTGTAAAGGTACATAATCTTATCTTCTGGCATGTTGCCCTATCATACATTTTAAACAGAGGATGTACTTACAGTTTATTAGCATTATGTAAACATCATTGATAAGACGAAATTAACCATTTTCCCAAAACATGACTTAGTTTTAAGAAAAAAAAAAAAAAAAAGTGTTATTACAAAATTTAACTGAATTTGCACACACTACTGAATTTTTCCTTACATGTATATCATAACATACGAATAGCTGTAGTAAACAGTTCTCATGCAATAACTGCTGTTAAAAAAATCCAACAGTAACACCCATTTCATATGACAACTTACAACCTTGCAAAAACTGCAGTGGGAAACAGTTATACACACAAAAAGCCATAGATCCTTAAAACATAACATAGCTTTGGATAAAAAGTAAGTTGAATAAACACATGAAAGCAGTTAAGAACTGCCAAGATGAGAACTTCTAGGTTTTTTGTTACCAAATTTGGTGCGTTTATTGGAATTGTTGTCAAATGAATACTTACAAGTCAACTTACAACCTAGCTGCTCCTTACTCAACAATAATTGAGGCTGGGTTATTAAGAATATCAAAATGGTCTTTGAGAAGATTATAACTACCTATCTTTAGTCCAAAGAATACTTTGTCAATCCTTTAGAGTCACAACATAGAGACCATATTTAAATGTAACTGAAACATTTCAAAGGACCAAAGTATAAGAAATACCATACACAGAATCAGATTGAAATTACCTATTTGTAATGATGCTTTTCAAAAACAAGCTCACCCAGTTTTCTCTCATGGGTCTCAGCATGAATTAAAACCAAGATTTAGAACCATTCTATGTTTCATAAAAAGGATAAGCTCTACTTCAAGAGGCTGTATATTTACAAGCTCAGCAAGGCAAAAAAAATTTTAAAAATATCAGGTAGTGGGAAGTTCTGCTAATTTGACAATTCCCATATATGAGAAACTTTGAGATGTTTTGATTAGAAAAACAAAGCTTCCATGACAACATTCTGAAATGAATTAGAACAGCCAGAACCCTCTATAACCAACAACAGTCAAAGGAGTCTCCCACCTGCTAAGAAGGAGGGAGAGGGAGAGGGAGAGGGAGAGGGGG
>NW_010517998.1:0-3720 GCF_000687285.1 Phaethon lepturus | reverse complement strand
AATTAAACTTATATTCACGCTCTAAGAACAGAATGGAAACAGGGTGGAACGCAGCTAATGTACAATGCGTCTGTACCATGGCAATTCCCTAGGCAACCCTAGATGTTGGCAGCATCGGAGGAACTTGGTGTACTGACTCTGGGAGAAATTGCATGGAGAGCGGAGCGGAGCGGAGACATCGCGGCCACGCTCTGTGAACAAGGGAATCTAAAGGGACACAGTGTAAATTAATAAGCTGCACATTCGATGCCCTGGGCCAACAGTCTGTCAACTTTCGATGAAATGCTGTACTTGGAGTGAACTTTGCTTATTATAATATCATTATAATACTCTCAAAAGTTACCCACCTCCCAAGGTGCGACCACCCCTCAATGAGCTTGCGCACTGAATTTTTACTAATCTGTGCCTTTAAACGCGAAGCGAGAGAATTTTGGACCAATCCTGATAAAGGTACATAGGACCAGAGTCACTCAAGCTCCACCTGTAAAGTAAAACACTATAAAATAGTTTGAGAAGGGCTGGATGTCAGGGAAGATACCATCGCTCCTGACCTTTAGGATCCACTGACGGGCTGACCCTCTCTTCCCCCCCATTGGAACGCTTTTGGGTAAGAGTCGAACACTCGGCTATCCCGAGTGAATCCCCAGGAACTTTAGGAATCTCGATAGAGTGTAACCCAGCCGTATTTAATTTATTGCACGTGAATTCTGTGATTCTGTGATTCTGTGACAAGGGATAATGGCTTTAAACTAAAAAAGGGTAGATTTAGACTAGGTATAATGAAGAAATTTTTCACAATAAGGGTGGTAAAACACTGGAACACGTTGCCCAGAGAGGTGGCAGATGCCCCATCCCTGGAAACATTCAAGGTCAGGTTGGACAGGGCTCTGAGCAACCTCATCTAGTGGAAGGTGTCCTTGCTCATTGCAGGGGGGTTGGACTAGATGACCTTTAGAGGTCCCTTCCAACCCAAATTATTCTATGATTCTATTATTTAAAATGTCTTTAGGTGAAATTATGTGACATAAACCACCAGGACTCAGCCATTCAAAGTTATGACTGAAAAACAATTATTACCTCATTCTTTCTTGTATATATCTTCTAGACATAAGCATGTGATTTTAAGGATTATGTAGTTCAGCTTATGTAATAGTATAAATATCTTTAGCCATAAATTTATTGGCAGAAATATCTCAGTTACACCAAGGACCTGGCAGCATCCTAGATCCGGAAAATTTAATTCTTCCACTGAGAAGGCAGTGTACAGTTTGGAAATAGCCTTTAGGTACTGACAGCATCCCTCTCATCAGGAGAGGCCATGGGGCCCAAGCCTGTGAGCCTGGAAGCCTGCAGGTATCACACGCTTGGAGGTGAGTGCTGTGAACTCTCGAAGCACAAGGCCGTTCAGGCTCAAGCCCTTGGTAGGCAGAGGATAATGATTACCGGAGCATTGCTTTAGTGCTGCTGTCACAAATAAATGCTTCACATACCTTTGCCATGATGGCAGTAAGTGATGTTGAGGAATTTTTATTGTATCACTTGAGGTGAATTAAACACATGATTGTGTGTTTAATGAATAATGGATAGAGTCCTACCACCATAAGTGATTCTACAAGGAGTCTGTCAAGATGCGTCATGAGCTGATTCCTTATATACACTTGCACCAGCATCAATCATGTGAGTGTCAGCATGGGGCACCTCAACTCAGCATTGGGTCCATCCTCCAGCCCAGCTCTGCTTCCCAAATGTGGCCCAGGATGGCTACAAGACAATGCTCCTTTCTTACCACCATGGGAAACTTCACTCCTTTACAGGGAGTAGTTCTGTCTCTGGTATTCCTGCTTCCAGACAGCTTAACCCCGTCTGCAGTTAGGCCGCTTTGCCCTCCAGGCCAGATCATTCCTTGGTCAGGAATTATCATTGCTGAGCACTTACAATTTTAATTTTCCTTTCAGTGAAAAAAACAAAGGTGAACCAGCAGTTTTGGATTCAACCCTGAACAGCAGCCCAGGTCAGAGTGTACAGAGATAAGGCTCCTCCAGACTATTGCCAGGATCTGAGTTAGATTTCAGGGCTTTTACCAGTTTTTTTGTCCCTTTTTACCCAGTTCTCTTGCTGTGATGGTTCAAGCATGCCTGTCTGTAAGGCAGCTGCTGACTCCTGGCAGGCTAAGGGTTCTGCTCTCAGCTTGCGACCAGCCTCATGGCTCAGTCTCTGGGTCCCACCTGGGCTTACTCTAGTCCAATCTGGGGCGGCATTTCCATTTACTCTGTTCTGGAGGCAATATAGGGTGTGATTGTGGCCAAAAGGTAGCTGAGGAAGTTCACTCCTTGGCATAGCAATTAGCTAGCCATTTTCCTACAGTAATGCCAACACTTGGAATCCAAATGGCAGTATCTCTTCAGCTAAATTACTTGGAAATATTTTTTTCCCTACTAGAATGTTGTGTATGATTGGTAACTCTGTTTAGAAAAGCCATGATATGTATTCATAGTTCTCCATTATTTTAGATATGCAACTGTTTACATCTAAACAAAACCCAACTGAGCTCAGCTCAGTATAAGGAAACACAGAGGTCCAAATTCAGATCTGACTTACTGAGTATGATCAGCTTGCATTGCAACCATTTCATTCATACAGAATGGCTACTATAAATGTATACATCTAATTTTATTTTCACCATTTTTACCCAGATATAATTCTATTGACTTCAATAGAAATAAGCCAACTTTACATTAGTGTGATGACGATCAAACTCTGGCCCAAATAATCAGTATTGGATGTAGGATTTTTAGAGAAAAATCTCCTGAATTTCTTTCACCGTGGTAGAAAAAAAAAAAGGAGCTATTTTGGCATATGCTTTCCAAACACAAATTCAATCCTAGTTCCAAACAAGCAAATTGATAAATTACATTACTCTCAAATAAATGCAGTCAAAAGTGGACATTTTATCTTAAGGAAAAGGAAAAGGTGGAGACAATAAGTTATTTTCTTTAGGAAATCAAAACATGTTGCGGAAAACAAGAAAATAAATTTAAACACTACTGTAATCCTCAAAGAATAGGGAAACAAAGATGATGAACGTGGCTATGCATCACGCCTACTCTCATAATTCCGGTATTGTCACATTAAAGCATCACCATATGAAAAGGGGACATATTATACATGCACTCCTCAGTTGCGATTAATACTCGTTAAGGTTCCTGAGCATTTTATTAAAACACTGCTTCCTAATATAGTTTTTCTGGGCATTTTTATGATGCTTATTGGTATGATAGCTGAACTTTTGTAGTCTTTGTTATAGTTTCTTAATTATAGTCTCAATTTGATACCTGAGTATATGGCAATGGAAACCATTACCTTTAAAAAACAGTACTCCCTGTAGCAGATTTGTTGTGTGGAGCAGCAAGCCACTATGGTACCAGGTTAAACAGCTTGTGCTGCCATTCCCCCCTCTCCTCACCCTGCAACAAGTGCTCCACAAACACCAGTACATTAGGCTGCGCAAGGTGCTATGCAGACAAGACCTACGCAGGGAATATCCATCACCTAGCTCTCCATCCTTGGCTAGTGCAGCAAGCGGTCTGGCTATGCCAGACACCCTCAGCCCACCTCACATAGCTGCGTCACAGCCACATACTGCTGTGCTCCAAGAGAAGTATACCTTACTCGTGACTTCCCCAGAGAAAACTGGGGAAGATTATGGAGCAGTTCATCTTG
>NW_010517997.1:0-4715 GCF_000687285.1 Phaethon lepturus | reverse complement strand
AGAGGGGACCCGCGGGGCTGCGCCGCCCAAACCACGCACTTGCTTGGGGTTGCTTTGTGTTTCATTGCGTCCTCTTGTGCTCTGGAATAACGGGGGATTTTCTGGGGAAAGGACCAGCCTGTCCGGCCGGCTTTGTACAGAGCCGTGACAGTGTTCAGTCAACGTGAGGTCCAGCAGGGACCATCGTGTCCAGTCCAGCAAAGCACAGGCTAGAGAAATGTAATACTCCCATGCATCAAACCCCAGAGCTTTGCCCAAATCCAAGCTCCAGCAGATCTTCTGCAGAGACGTCCCATCCTGACGTGAGAAGTCCAAGACTCCCTGGTCCTCTGTTAATATAGCCCAGTCAACAGCCAGTTTCTGATGTCCTGCTATGTTTTTCTAATGTACTTTATTTCCTAGCCTGCCAAAGGCTGTCCCTCTCACCTCTGTTTTAACTGGAAAAGGATTTCCACCCCATGGCCCTGATTCCGGCTGAATTCATGGTTTTTGAACTGAATCAGCACATTTGAAGTTAAAACAGATCCCCACTGAGTCTGTACATTTTTATTACTGTGCAAAGGAGTGCTTAGGAAAATAAAAGAAACAAGAAAGCCCTGAGAGTGGACCACCCTGTTGAGGGGGGAAATATAGAAATCAAGCTTGTTTATATGAGTGATATTTATAGGTCAAGTGACAAATATTGTCTGAGGCCTTGGAGCCCGGCTCAGGAATACCACGCACCAGTCTGGGCGCTCGTGCTCAAGAAAACTTAACTGAAACAGGAGCAGGTGCAGAGGAGGTCTGCTAAGATGGTGTGGGAAACGGAAAGCTAAGGTGGTGAGGAGACACAAGAATAAAATGGTTTGTTTATCCCAGCAAAACGAAGATGTCTAGGATCTGAGAGCTGCCTATAAATACACCAGGGGAGGAAAAAAAACCCACAAGTTAAAGCAAAGGATCGTTTTGCCAGAGTAAATTAGTGTAAGCTAGCTATGGATACATTTTATCTGGGAATTAGAGGAAGTTTGCCATCCATCAGGCAGAGAAGACCTGAAGAAGCCTTCTACCTGGGTTAGCATGGGCAAGGAAACAAACGTATGTGAAGATGGAGGTTGATAAATTTCCTGGGATGTTGGATGGGAAATTGTATTACAAGATGGAGGAGAATGGCTCAGTATCCCTGTGACTCCTTTCCTGGCCTATACTCCTACATGTGGATTGCTTTTATGATCCGGAATCCTCTTTTGCCTCTCCTTTGCTAAAGACATCAGCACCTTTAAAATCTCCTGTCCTTATCACCCGAGAGCCCTGTGCTGCATCTGCAAACCTCCCGGCCCCACAGAGCTGCTGTTGCTGCCGCTCCCAAATTCATCAAGGGGGTCACTGTCAAACAATGAGACACACTTGCTCCCACCGGGGTTGAATGAGCTGCTTTCTTTCAAAACACCCTTTAATTGACAGCTAGGAATAGCTTTCCATGATGACAAGCTGTCATTAATATCGTTCACCAGAATGATACCCCAGCGATAGTATATGTGTTTAGAGGAAAAGGGAGAGAGAAATCCTCTGCAAACAAATGTTTCAGCAGAATACATGAACTGAGCTGTGGTTTCAAGAATGACAACATGAATATAAAAATGTACATTGTGAATATTAGTATTCCCTTAAATATGTGTTCATGTTGGTTAATGAGTCCCACTGGTGGTGTTAGTAACTGAAGGATTTGGGTTGGCACGTTATTAACTTGTTAAGTAGAAAACAGTGATACAAGACTACTTGTCATGTGTATTATAAGACATTTAAAAGTTGCATTCAGCGTAAGCAGCTGAACAGAACTAAAGGGCTCGCCTTTAAAAATGAGGTGATGTTTTTTTGTGCCGTAATCACGTAAAATCCCATTGCTTTTAAAGGATGTGGGCTCCATGGGCCCTTGGGAAGGAGGCACCAGGAGCGGGGCTGGGGAGGCAGTCGGTGGGACCCTCCCTCCTCCTCTCTGCTGACCCAGCAGTAGGCAGCGACCTGATACTTCATTTTGGCCAGGATGGGCTCAGCCCTTTATTCTCGCGGATGATCCCCTGGAGCTGCCACGCGGGGTCGGGGGGTTTATTCTGTATTTTCTGCTGTACCCTGCCCCACCAGTTTGCTGCCTTTTCTTAAAGCCCTGTCCATCTGCCAGCCCAGAGGTGGCTGCACATCTGTGCTGAACGAATGATGCTTTGTTAAGAAACCAAGGTTGGGTTTTTAACACAAATAGAACTTACAGGTAACTGTAGACCAGTTGCTGCATCTGCTGGCAGCAGCAGATCCAGGGGATCCAGCCATAGAAGGCGGCACAGCTGGAAACTTCGAGCTGCCCTTTCCACCCAGGGTTTGAAGAGAGTCCTTATGTGTAAATCAGGACAGCCCAGACACCGTCCCAGTGTGGACCCTATTTCCTCTGGGCTGTTTCTAGCCATCCCAAAATCTTTAAAGTAGGACAAGCAATTAAGACACCAGAGCTGCTCCTGAAACACACTCACTTGCTCTTGGACTGACAGCGGGCTGATTCTGTCAGTCCTGAGGCAATGGGGTAGTGGGACTGGCACCAGGAATAAATAAAGTGACCCTGATCAGCAACTATCAACACTTTTACCCATTTTTCCCCATCAGCGTGACCCAGTTTCTCAGCATTGCTTGCCCAGGGCCCCATGGCAGTTGTCCACCTTTGCATTTCATATCTCTGCCACTGGCTGAGTCCCTTGGGGAGGGGAGCTGTTCCCAGCGAGGATGCTCCAGGGCCCATGTGCATTGATGAGGACGCCACAGGACATCTATTGATCACCCTCATTCATTCTTCCAGAAGCCTGGAGTGAGCCTGATTAATCTGTAGGTGACATTTTCATTGGCCTGCAGTGCTCATTTGAGACATGCACATTCGCATAAGACAGGCTCAGATATGAACACTACAGAAACAGTGACAATATTTAATAAAACATGGCTTTCCTCAACCTGGTTTGGGTGCCTTCTTCGGCAGCTGATAGCTGTGCCAGAGAAAAGGACTACTTTGAAAGCACAGCTGCTGAAGGCAATCGCATTGCTGTCCCGTAGTCTTTGGAGGACAACTTGTATGGATCTCACAAGGGTCACTGAGGCTGGCAGAAGCCAGGATGTGACCCCTGGTTGTTGTAGATGCTCAGCTGGGAAAAGGGGTTCGGATTTGGAAATCTCCCACCTGCTGTGCTGCTTGACAAACCTGGGAAACAGCGCCAGGCTCGGCTGATGAAAAAAGGACACGCACACATCTATGAGCCATTCATTGTTCGTCTAGATGGAGAAAAAAAAATATTTACTGCTAGATGCAGAGGTCAGAGGTGAAAAGGCCTCCTCTCTCTCATATTCCTAGAAACCCAGGCAGACTGCAAGCCCTAAATTTCAAGCTTTGGGGTTGCTGTGTAATTTCCAGCACATCTCAGTCAGCTTCCATCCCTGATAAGGAGGGGCAGGGACAGTTCGCTCAAGGAATGTCACAGCGCAGAAGCCCTCAATTCACTCTCCTGGGCTCCTGGCAAACCATACATCAGTCACCAAAGGCTTGACAAATCACAGCGATACAGCTAAGCTTAGAAGTAAAACTTCACATTATCCTTGCTTATGTGGGTGGGAGGCTGAGAGATGTGAAATCTAAGAGGGCTTAAAGGAACTCTTTCTATTATTAAATGGTTTGCTGTTGGTATTTTTATAGTTCTGACATGCTACTTTCATGATTCAGGCCTCCCAAGTTCAAGGCTGCATACAAACAGAGCAAAAAGAGAAATTCAGCCTGAAGAGTCGGCAATGCAATTAAAGGCAGGGACATCAGGTAGACCTGGCCAGGCAGCCAGGAAAGCGCGAGCAGCCTGTCTCGTGTGGAGCGGCTGTCAGTGATCTCTGCACCCTGGTGCTCGCCTTTGTCCCATATTTTTAGGCACGGACCCAGAGAAAGGCTTAAAGGGTGATTTGAAGAGGACAGCAAGATGACAGAGGTAGGACCACTCCCACCTGTGGGCAGAGGATGGGTGAGGTGGCCTCTAGGATTCCTCGTGGTCCTATTTGTGTGAGTCGGTGACTCTGAGTTTGCGCTTTGCACACGTGTGGAGTATCAGGGACGGTGCAAAGGAACTGCTGGCTTGAAATGTGGAGATGGAGTTAATGTGGGGGGCAAGGAAGGTGGCAAAGTGGGGAATGGCCCCAGCTAGTACGCCTGTCATTGCAGCCGCGCTCTCCAAGGGTGACAGACAGGGCAGTAGACTGAAGGTTTGGTATCATTGCAGGTAGGATGTGAGTGTCCTGGCTGAGGGTGCCAGCTGTGTGCGTAGGGAGGAGATGACACAGCTTAGGGATGTCTAGCAAAGACTGGGCAAGGTCCAGACACAGGTATAGGATCAGACACTGGCCGATGCCAGCTACAGTGACTGGCCTACCCAGGCACACTTGAGACCAAAAAAGAGTTATCAGCACTGGCAGCATCAACCTTATCTGCAACGAAGTGAAGCAGTGCCACGAGCCCGGCAGCAGTGGGGGCAAGGGGAGACCCCTGCAGAGGGGTCCCCAATGAGACCTGTGCCCACAGGCAGTGCCACCCCAGCACTGGGGACGTGGACTCTCTCTGCTGCAGCCAACACAAACTCCATGCAGGTGTGACTCACAGCTGACACTGGGTTTGCTGAAAGCCAGAGCTGCTGGGGGCCCAGGCTGAGCACAGGGGGGAGGCCTCA
>NW_010517996.1:46122-71288 GCF_000687285.1 Phaethon lepturus | reverse complement strand
GATGGGGACAGACTTGTTAGCAGGGCCTGTTACATTACCTGTTATTACTATTCCTTTGTTCTTCATACTTGAGTATGATATCACTGTCATCCACCAGTCTTAGTTTGTTCTGTTAGTTTGTTGGCTTCTTCCTGTCATCCTTTTCCCTTAGTTTTTTGTATGTGTTTTTTTTGGGGGGTGGTTTTCTTGTTAATTTTATTGTGATTGTTAGTGAAAAAAAAAACCCTCAATAAGGAGTGCTAACAAAGAACTAAAACCTCCATGAAGGTCAAGAAAAAGAATAGTCACTGACAGCTCATGTTTGTTAACACAGAATATTAATTCATTTTATGCTGGGATTTTGAATTTTTCCATTATAAGAAGAAGCTACTGATTCAAAGGCCAGCTCTGTTGAAATGAAAACCTCTTGTCAACCTTGAAATCTGATCTTTTTCTACAAAATATAACCCAGAAACTTAATTTTTTTCTACCTATTAAAGAAATCAGGATGAAATTAAGTAGAAAGCAAATAGCATCATGCATGTAAGTAAAGTGAATAGCAGTGTAGGAAGTAAGGAGCTGAAGCGTCTTACAATATATCTTTTTAGCAAAGCATAAAACCCAAACTGTTCTTATTCAACTCATATTAAGTCATACCATGTGTGTTTTGTTTGCTGGACTTTAAAAAAATGAATCACTTAAATACCCACTGGACACATTGGAAAATATGCTAATGCATAATTCATTAGCTGAGTCCCATGTTAGGGCTTGCTGTTATTAGTCAAACAATTGCTTGCCTCTGGCACAATATTGAAAAAATAGATGGACTTCACATTTTACCCTGTTGTGGCTTTATGTATTGAGACATTCTCAGACAAAGAGGGGAAAATACTACACTCAAAGGACTTCTAATGAGAATTTCCTATTTCCAGTTTCAGGCTTAACACAGAAAGAGAAGAAAACTCTTCCAAACTCTTGGTCTATTATTAATCTGTTGGGGTTTTTGTGGCTTAATAATTATTGGGCAAAATATAATAAAGGCAAACTCAGTGTGAAAGATCAGGAACTGAGAAATTGCTTTCTGTTGTCTTTCCTTTTTCTTCTTAATGGATTTTTCAGGTCACACCTGTTTTAAAGGAACCATCCATAACCATGGCATGGGAAGAGGAGTAATTATTTTTCACTAGTAATCATTAATTATTTTTCAGTGGTAGCTATTTTTCATCAGTTCACCTTGCCTTTCTTTTAAAATTAAGATGATTTGTTAGTTTTGTATTTTTAATTTGAAACCCAGATAAATCTTGTCTCTTTTTATGTAGTAAATTACCTGACTTTGGAATTCTACTGCTCTGCAGCATGTTTGTTCAACTTTTGTAACTGCTTTTGAAAAAAGGAGAAAAAGGGTAACAAATGTGTAAGATTCAGCTTGTTAAAACCTTCAGGAAGAAGAACTAGCTGTTGTTGTTGAACTGAAAGCTGCTGGCATCCCTGCTGAGTAAATGAGAGAACGGCTAAATAAAACGGCAGCCTACTACTTCATATACTAAGTCTTTAGGTGAAAATCCAGCACATCTCTGGTATTGTGGTAGTTCCATCAAGTCTTAAATCCAGTCACCTCAAAACATGAAGACAGTGTCTATTTTGAATGGTGAGATGTCATTCAGTGGAAGCTGCTACTATTAATCTTAAAATCCTAATTATTGAGGGACTGTTTCTACCAAAGGCAGTTTTAATTTTGAGTTATTTTAATAATCACTTAATGTTGTAAAATGAAAATGTTACTAGTTTTAAAATTGTTTAAGTAAATTGTTAGAAAATAGATTATGTTTGTTGCTATCATGTATTAATGGTAACACAGATTTCCTTTATTCTGAGTGGCAAGTTTTACTAAGCCCCTTTTTCATCTATTTTAAAACATGGCTTATATACTGAAAGCTTCTGGAAGATTAGTATTTCTCAACGAAGTGGTGAAGTGTAGGTAATTTTCAGTGTTAACTCTCTGGCAAAGATCAATAAAAGAATGCAGAAATAGTGTGATTACAGAAGCTGAAAGGCTGGCCTCGTGCTTGGAATAACTAATTCTTTGCTTGACACTGGAAATTTTTCTTGTTGCACTTTACAAATAGTGATTTTTGTTGGTTTTTAATTTTTAAGGCCATAGGATTATATAAATAATTTAATAATTTTTCCCATACACAAAACACTGTTTTACATCCAATTTCTAGTGATGCATATGCAGTGTAACACCAACTATATTAAAAAAAAAAAAGCCTTCCTTATTTATGCTTTATTTTATTTTAGAAGATGGCAGAGAACACAAAGAAGAAATTGCTACTTGCATTTCTACTTTCTAAATGCTTCAAAGAAGCATAAAACAAAGGCTTTGGAATACATTTTTCTTTATTTTCATTATAAATCATATTCACAGAGTAGTCTCTTCTTATCCCTTAGTCTTGTAATCATTTTGTTTACTATTGCAAAGGAAGTATTTTCGTACTTTAATCTGTTCCTTTCCTTTTTGTGTTTTCTGGTACAGAAGAAGAAGAATGACCAGTCAATAAGAAGAAATCATCATATTGAAAAGAACAACATGATTTAATTGTTGTCAATTCATGGGCATTAAAATTCAGATACATTGTGAAATACAAGGTAATCACAGAGAACATGAATTTATTCTCATGATAGAATATTCTCTCATGAACAGAAAATAGCACAGAATTTTATCCAGTTCTTAAGCTGCTTTTTAAAGTTTTTATCCAAGCACCTAGCTAGCTTAGTTGAAAATAAGAAAACATCCTGACATTTGACATTATAAAAGGAAATGGAGCCAGCAGCTGTAAAAATAAATATAACTTGTGTCTTTTTGTCTATCTGTGCCCACTTCTCATGTAATCATACACTTTTTATGCTTTTTATACCTTCTTACATTAGAACTAATGATTTTTTTCATACAATTGCATTTTCATCAAACTACCCCATTAACTGTACCTGTAATAATACATAATGTTGCATATCGATACTAGGATCTAAATCTAGCCTGATCCCACGTTAGACTATTGGGCTCTTCGTAAGTAACACGACGAACGCAAATCCACATACTGTGACTCCATTACTTGAACTTATGAGTCCTAGCAAGCAATATCTTCAACGCAAACTTACAGGCGTAACTGAACGATAAATTTGGTCATCTGTGATCACATGCCAGCTCAGCGTCTCTCTGGAGACCTAACTCCTCGTTGCCCTGTGGTCTCTTTGTGCTGCCAAGCTGGAAGCTCAGGGGCTTCCCCCGGAGCTGAGGGATCACCTGGGTGGTGCAGAGCCTGCTCAGCCACCGGCCCGGGGTGTGGGTGACGCACAAAGCGGGGTTGGGTTTGGGGGATGCTACGTCCAGGCTCTCACAGCGGCAGCCTGGAGATACGCACGCAGAAGGCGTAAGCTAGCGCAAGCCTGAGATTGCTGTGATTTAGGACCTGACCAGCCATCTCCAGAGCGTTGCAAAGTTGGTGAAAGGCTGAATTTGCCTTTCCCGCAGTGCCTTTGGTCTAGCAGTGAGGGCACTTTAGCCAGCCCCACAAGTGGGTTGGATATGTACATTTTTTATGCAGGCAAAATATAATCCCCAATCCTGCAAAAAAGATGCGTCTGGGTGAAACCCTGTGAAGGGTTTCCCTGGAGAGGTAAAAAAAAAAAACTTCATGAGGGTGTCTTCACCTCTGTGCAATAGGAAAACCGTGCAGCCTCCTCCAGATCTATCAGATCTTTGGGGAGGATAAAGCCAGCTGCATAAAAGGCTTCCCTCTTTACAGCAACTCTGGATCTAGCTGGGGTAACAACTAGGATATTCCCTATAGCTTTTCCCATACCACAACCTCCCTGTCCAAGCTTCAGAAAAGACTATGAAACGGTCTGCCTCTTTTTCCATGTTTCGGAAGGTTGGATGGGGGAATACCATGTATTCCACTTGGTCATGGTCCAGTCTTGCATACCCCATTTCTTATCTTGTACAGATATTTTCCATTTCTCTTTCCATTTCCATTTTTTCTCCAAAGGGTTCAGAAAAGGTTCTGAATGGCCTGAGAAAATGTGTGAAATGGACACTGATTTAAAAAATGGCTGTTCAGAAAAGATGGCATGGGTTTAGGGGCTTGACCTGTAATAAGTCTCTATTTATAGCTAACTGATAGAGTTTCAAGAAATTCCAATTCTTCATGGATTAAAAAAAATGGAGCAGGGTTTGGCACTGAGATTGCTTCATCTGTGTAGTATGAGCAAATATCCACCGTGGATGCAAATATCCTCAGAAGGATGGAAATTTGCCTCTGAGCTTGATGGGAATGAACTCCAATAATATACCTCTTACACTATGGTATCCTTCCACTACAGTCCTACTATATATTGTTACTAGTTTGTTCACAGAGTTTTAACACAGGATCACAGCCATTCTGGGAAAGAGATTTGTTTACTCACATCCTTGGGAAAATAACTACACCAAATTGTTCATGAAAGCATACCAGTTGTGTCCTACTTGGATAAATACCACTATATCTCATTTAGATGTGGAAACAATGGGAAGCTATAAAACTTTGCGTAATACAAATATTGGTCCTCTGAAATCTTCATAGTCAGCAAGCATAGAGTAGGAAAAAAAAAAGAGTTCTCCATTTTTAAGTAGTAGAACCAATACTGGATAGAGAATGTCAAAACTGCCTAAGAGATTACTCAAGACCAAGATACTTTTAATCAGTGGCCTCTTCGTTTTTTGGATATCCAGCTTGAGACACCATAAGTAGAGTAAATTTTCAGAAAGCCTTGAGCACCCACTCTCTGAAAAACTGGTTGCATTAAGGTATCTGAAGATGAGCACCAAGAATTGCTGCATCCAAAATAAGTTTGCATCAGAAATCCAAATTCCCTCAAATTGGTATTTAGGGAGGACCTAGTGCTTTAGGCAGCTCTGAAAATCCTAGGCACCATGCACAGTGTGTGTTTATCTCTGACACTGGCAGATATAGGTAAACATCTTCCATCTAGACAACTGCAGATTTAGTGAAAAGAAATGTTTCCATAGTTCTTTTTTTGTTAACTCTAAGGAGGATTAACTAACAGGGTTTATGATACTATTCTTTCGTTGATAGTTTAAAAAACAGATGTACTTTTTAGATACAAATGAGATGTCAGGAAATAAAGTGTGTTTTTCTCTTTTAAACCTTAATAGATGGTTTCAGATTTTAGTTAATAATCTTATTCTAAGACTTAATCAGTTTAATCTTTTTTTTTCTATTTTTTTTCTTGTGGTGTGTAAATAGGTAAGAAATATTAAATATTGTGATGTTCTTTAATTAAGACAATAACATTTCAAAGGTTAATGTAAAATCAAGCTGCTAAAGTTTACAATTTCTCTGTCCAGCAGTTCGTTTATACAACTGCCCTGAGTAGACGCTATATGCTGCTTAGCAAATGGCCTTTAAGAGTTTAAAAATAACTCAGTAAAGCTACTCAAAGGTAATAAAACACTTCTCAGGTATCTTTAATTGGAGTTAAGAAGAAAATAGGGGTATTTTTTTCATTAGTTAATTATTCACTCCTTCATCAATGATTTATACACAACAAAACCACAATTGAAATGCTCAGGAGAACTAATTGTGCTTGTTCCTATGCATGGGACCATGAGCTTATTCTTCAGAAAGGCAAGATTTTAAATTGTAAAACAAGTCCTATTTTTGTGGACTGTTTAAGCTGCTTTCATTAAACTCTGTGTTGTTCCTATGTGAAGCCAGTGAAAACAGTTATTTTCTAACCTATATTGGTGTGAGGTTTTTTTTGCAAAACCTCACTGATCCCCTTTAACAAAAAGATTATCTTATTTCAAAATTCCTGATATAATCAATTTGCAGTGTTTCTCAAACTGCTACAAACATGTAAAATTTGTGCTTTTAAAAGCTTCTGCTTTGAGTAGCCTTACATTTGATAATTGTGCCCTAGCAATTGTCAAGCTCTATTGCATGCCCCGTTCATGAAAAGTATATTTTGTTGGGATGACGTAGCTTAAAGAATTTGGCTTTAAAACTTCCTTACCTAGAGCTTCCATTAAATTATATTAATTTAAAATATCTATGGAATGATACTTTTACAAAAATATTAAAACAAAAAAAATTAATGGGTTGGGTTTATGAAAATGACTTTACAGTAAGTAAAAAAATTTATCACAGTTTTGGTAACTTGCATGAGTTCATATCGAAAAGAAATCTTTCACATGTTCTTAATGAATTTAAAACTTTCGTGCTCTAGGTATTTTCAGTTGTATGCTCTGAAGCAGTAGACACCATACAGCTTGTGCTTTTTATCAGGGAAGCCTACAAAGCGAACTGCTGCCTCGTTAGGACTGCAGCGTTTCCTTGGCCTGGAGATGGGGTAGCGGACACTGCCATCAGCCAGCCAGCCGGCGTCGCAGCGGTCGTACCCCAGGAGCTTCCAGGCAGCAAATATCTGGCCAACTTTAGCGATCTGAGCTCCATCCTTCAAGCACGCCTGAACAGCTTCGTCATAGGTCAGCTTGGTCGGGTGAATTAGGTAGTAAAAACGACCTAGTGAGAGAAAGAAGGAAAAAAGGGTCGTTAGCGACACGATTAAGATGATATGATATTATAAAGGTGGTTTGAGGAGAAATGGGGATGTTCCACTGCAGAATCATACAGTGCATATCAAACAGTGGTTGATTTGGGACTGTGCAATTTGCATGTTTCACTGTTAAAAAGGTCTTAAATATTAGTACAGTTAGTTGACAAATATAAAGAGTAAAACCAAAAGGCAAGTAGGGAAAATGGACTATTTGAACAAAAAAGGTAGCACTATATTAATTTCTGCTAATTTAGCACAGCATGGCATCCCCACCCTCACTTGCTTTCAGTGGTAACTGAACTGCTGCAGGGCACATTCACCCTGAGAGGTAGAAAAACAGCAGGAAAACGGCTGGGGGAGAGGGATGATGGAAGACACCCTGGGATTCGGAGGAGGGCACCTGTTCTGCACCTGACTTTACGGTGCCAGATGCATTTACCAACAAGGTGCCGATGACGATCCGGTCAAACGTCTGAGGAACCCCATAGGTTTCAGGCAAAGCAGATCTCATGCAGCTGCAGTTTACTGTCAGAGAAGGGAAACCAGTTAAACGCCCAAAGCAGCACACTTCTCCGTTATGCTCCCACCATTAGCTTAAAAACCTTACGCACTGTCCTCTCAGAAGCATGGCACAGCAAGATCAGGGTTTTGACAGGGTTTGGGTGAGGGTGGCTGGAGGTAACACAGGCAGTTCTACTCTCTGACAAGGCGGTGACCTTGTTTCTGATTAAGTACCAGCACAATTTATATTTTTTTTTTTTCTGTTAAGAAAGCCAAGATCTTGCACAGCTTCTCAGAAGCAGAGTTTGAGCCTGCGGTAGATCAAAACCATGCCTGTCATAAGTCTTCATTAGCAGCGTCAAAACCACACACAGCAGTTCTGCAGCTCTGTTTCTCTTTAGGCATCAAAGGGCATATCCTCACCGTAAGACAGCATTGAACTGATAGGGCCACTAAGAAAAACGTGCCTCCACCTCAAGGTAATGAAAACATATGCCAGCAAGTAAAGCTCAGAAAGGAAGTCTCCCCTACTAATCCATAAGCAGCAATAATACTAACGTTAATTTCATTTATCAGGGCAATATAAATTCATTGTAAGCCTTTCATTCATTATACTTAGGGTTATTCATCATCACTGATTTGACAATTAACTGACTGTGAGGTAGAAATGGATTGCAGAGGAATAGTGTTTATTTGAAGGAATAACAATTTCCAAATAAATTTACAGCAATTTCAATCTGATTGTTCTGTAAGAGGCAAGTTAGCTAAAATCAAAGAGATTTATTAATGTGGGGGACTTCTAATTCCAGACCACGCTCTTTACTTCTTAATTAAGAATGTGCTCCAGAATGGTATCTTTTTCTTCCTTACAAAAAGCAGGCAAACACACAAACAGAATTCTGCTCAGTTTCAGATTCCTTTCTTGGTGAAGAAAAGGCAGTGAGCAAGATGAAGAGCTACATCAGCTCTAGGACCCTGCAAAAAACACGTAGCTTTTTTCTAAGTGAAGAAATGTCAGGTCAGACAACAATATAAAGAACATTGAATTAACTTTGTGTTAAGGTTGGAAATTGTACCATGACAAGATGGTAATACCATGAGAAGAACATAAAAAAAAAAAGGCATTTATATTGCAGCTGTGGTGGAGAAGAAACTTTAAAAAATTTCATTGCTGTCAGAGACAACATCTACAGTATTTCCACAGAAAACTGTTGAGAGTAGATAACCTACCCCTTTGTAAAATTCTTGCTTGCTTCAGTCCATTTCAGCAAGTTGAGAGCATTTACAGGGTGTTGCTAAGGAGAACATTTATTAAGTGGAAAGCTGTTCTTACCATGTTATTAAGAGGCTTCCCCAAAGCAAACAGGATTTCATACTTAAGGGAAGAGGGATTTGGACTGATAGTATGTAAGTTCACCTAGCTTATTAGCTGCTCTTCAAACCATATGTCAATGGAATGTAATTTCCTAGGGATTTGCCGTAAGGTCAGGCTTTTGACATATGACATCAATAATAAAAACTACTATACTCTGCCCCTTTCTTAAATAGGAGAACTTCAACAATAAACCCCACAGGGGTGCAAATGTGTATCCAGAATGTCTGATTAAATAAAATTCTGTTAATAAACTCAGTACAGATTTGCTGGTTTTCCCTTGCTAACAGGTTAGAAGGGTTCCTAACTGTCCAATCTTAGTGCCTATTAATTGACATGGAAGAAGTGGGATCCATTAACTGTCTCACTCTCATTAATATCTGGTGGTTGGGTCACTCCTACAGAGGATGCACATTTTTTATTTGACTTCTTACATCCAAATCATGCGGCAGAGGTTTTATGCAAACCTAATCAAACCCCATTTGTAATAGCTATTTTAAGGTTTTGCATATAACAGAGTAGCTTAAAGAGGAAAACTTGAGCACTTGACCTAAACATCCTACACGCTTGTGACTGTGGGAGTTTGAGGGATGCAGCACCCTTGGAGATTTTTCCAAGCTCAGCTCTAAATTGAGAGATTTAAGAGTCAGTTTTTATATCACAGCTGGGTGTACTGGACAGTGGGCCATCGTTTTCAGAGGCAGGAAGGGCATGACCACCCCATTTGGTATTTTCTGCATGCAAGTGTTAATGCAATGCCTTTGAAAGAGGGCTCTTTGTGGAGTGATTGGAGAGGATGCCTCCACGTGCAGCCAGACATCGAGTGTCTAAGCACTTGGTCTCAGCCCTAAGGCTACTCCTGACACAATGGTGACTGGCAGCACGCGTAGGAGAAATGCTGAGTGCGGAACCTCCTTTGCAGCCAGCAACCGACCCGTATGCCGAAAAGCTTATGGCCACAGAAATCAGCTAAGTTGTTTTCCTGCATAAAACTGCTCTAATCTGTGGTTTCATATGGCCATAAAAGGCATTCTCAGCAGCCAGCAGGGTATATCTGTAGTTTGCACAACATGTAGACCCTATCATCTGCTCAGCAGACTCAGTTCAGTACATCTTAACAGCACAATACTGAACAGTTGAGTGAGGCCATTGCTCCTCAAAATTGAAGGACACATTAATAATTTGTGCAAATGCTCTCCCTTCCTTTAATCATAAGGTCCTGATAAGTATTTTGATATCCAGTGATCATCTCAGGTAACCAATTATGAATTGCTACATTAAATATGTGGGAGTAATTTTTAAAAGTCCTCTTCCAGCCCCAACCCACCCCTCCAATCAGCAGTGATTCCAGTGACTCAGAAGCAACCACTTCTACGAAAGAGTTTGTAATTTTGTTTTGGGTGGGTTTGTTTCTCTTTTTGAGACAATAGCTACATGTTTCCAGTGACAAAATATTCAGACGTGGTCAAATGAGCAGTCAGCATGCATTATTCAGAGACAGCTTTCTATACCTTTCTCCCATAAATGGTGATGGTAGTTAGCTTATCATATGCATTACTGTAATAAACAGGGGGTTCACAGCTGTACTTTTAACATGATCCCTAAAATTTATTCTTTGTATTTTTCACTTCGTTAACATGAGATTTTTACTTGATTCTACTAAAGCTGAAAAAAAAATCAATTTTGCACTGTCGTTCTGAGTGCAAAGCATATAACGAAATGCATGTTAACGAGCAGAAAGTGTGATACAAGCTCTACATATACCTATTTTCTTTGAAAATGCTTAATTATAGAGTAGATGGTAGATATGTTTATATTTAGCTTACTTAACACTTTCCAGTACAAAAGATTCCCATGTGGGGTTTTTTGGAGAAACTTACTGTTCTCCTTCAGAAACACTTTGAAATTAAGCAAAGAATAACCACTCAGTTGTACCATCATATGTTCTTTGTCCCATGCCTTTTGGGCTCTGTGGGGAAGAAGGCAACAAAAGGATTCATCTGCTTTTATTCCCCTGAATCAGTCTGTAGAAGCCCAAATTGACCTTCTAGAGGGAGTGTAATGGAAGAGGAGCATCCCCATTCCTTGAGGCAGGGCTGAGAGAGAAAATGGGAAGGCCTGCAGCTCTTGCAAACCTCTGGATCATGGCAGGTTGTCCCACCACACAAGGCAAGAATCTTTAGCTTTTCTAAAGAGAACATGGGCCAAAGTGCCTGCTACTCTGAAGAAAACTGGAGGAGAAATTGGCTGTGAGGGAGCAGACTGAGCCCTGAGACACCAGGAAATTCCAACATGGAATTCACAATTCAAGTTAGATACATCCCACTTGTGCATATTCATTTTCAACAGTCTTTATCAACATGAAAAATGCAAAAGCAGGTTGAGAAACATGTTGCCGTCCAATAGTTACCTCTATGCAGGCAGAAAGCAATGTTATTTCACAACATTTTGATGGACTTAGTGAATAGCATTATACTAATGTTACTCTTCACATTGTTTTATGAAACACATTGCTGTGTATTGTAAACTGGTAAATTGCTGGTACTACTATATACAAAGTGTATGAAACATTTTCAGGTCTTTGGCTTTGCCTGTACAGACACAAAACATGAACAGTTCTTCTATGAACCAAAAGAATTATTTGAGTATGAAGCAGTTATACAGGCAGAGCAAAATATTCAAATATTGCACTTACACTAGTCTAAGAAAAGACACTGTAGAGGGAAAATTCATAAAGTACTAAGATTATTTTATGTTGCATTGAGACAAACTTTGCTAAAACAATTTCCCTGTGCAGGTAACAGGAATGCATGTGGAATTATTCACTAATAGTATAAAAACCCCTTTTTTTACCAGTATTTTTTGGTGTATTTCAGCTCATCACAGATGGGATCCAACAGTTCCAGAGTGAAAACACTGAACTCTGAATTTGAACTCACTGCATTGATGACTGTGTTTTCATTTTTCACCTTAATGGATGAATGTAGTTTTGCTGGTACGTTCCTCTCTTCTTCAGCTAAAAACCAAGCTTTGAATGTGTTTTAGACAAAGACTTTTTAGCTTTGACTGCTGAACTGTTTAAAATTGAGCTTTATTTTTATGATTCCTGAGATCATAATGTATTTGGGGTATTTCTTTCGCTAAAAAGAACCCAGTTAGCAGAAATATAAACCTTGCTCACTCTGTTTCTTTGTCGCAGCTCCCAGGTGTGACACTCTTTGAGATTTATTTTTTTTTAAGTTCGTCTTACACCCCCCTGATCCTGGGGCCCTTGGCATTTTTCCAGCTCTCTTACATAGAGATGAAGGCTTCTCTGTTTCATGCCATCAGGAGACTCCAGCAGCCACTGCCACCGCTGGAAAAGCATGGTGTCCTAACCACTTCTCATTTTCCTTGGCTGTTCCTGAGCTGAGAGAATCAATATTGGGTGTAGCAGAAATAGCTCTTCACCCGTAGCTACTATCTTTGGCAATTGCAGCCTAGTGGCAAAATGGGTTATTATAAGCTTTTCCCTTTGCAGTGAGAAAGCTATGTATGCTGTTAGGCATACATAAGGTATCTGAAGTGTTGAGCTGAAAATAGGAAGTTGGCGTGTTAGGAGAGTGACTGGGTTTATTGTGGGTGTTAGGGTAAGCCTGGGGCATGAGAGCAGAGCAGGGACGTGGGAGGGTAACATAACCGGTGAGCTGCTGGTTAAGGCAATGGATGCTGAGAGCAGCAGAGTCCAGACTTTCTGCTGACATCTTGGGAGATTGACATGGCACTGAGCTATGGGAACTAGAAAAGATGGTGCTGGGCTCTACTTACCATCCTATTGCTGTGTAGTATTCTGTCTTGCAGGTTGGTTTAACAGACTCACCAAGGATGAGATTCATTTTAGTGTCTTCTCCTTGAATTCTCTACTACCTGTAAAACTTATCCTCACCTGACCTCATTCCTCTTTCTCCCTCCATCTGTCTCTTGTTGTATCGGTGCACAGACAATATTTATCTGTCAGTACTTTTTTTTTGCAGAAATGACTTTTCTCTTTCCTTAAGAGATATTGTTAAGGAATTACTACTGATTAGTGACCAGTAGTCAGAAGCGTTTACTCCGCAAGCACTTTAAATAGTGCAGCTATCGCGTTTTAATTTTTTTTTCCTTGTTTATTTTATTCCTCGGTGCTATTTCTATAGTACAGGCTTAAATCTGCATATAAGAGGTGAGCTTATAAAGGTTTTCACTTTGGATAAATGAAGCAAGCGAAAAACGAGCCAGCATTTCCTGGAATGATGCAGTGTGATAAAAATCAACTAAACTTTTCTTTCAGACTGCATCCAGCCTAATTTCTGATATTGCTGGTTTGAGGATTTAGGTTTTTTTTAAGAGGGTGGAGCAGACTTAGCACTAGAGCATATCTTCTGAGAGCAAGGCTTATGTTTATTTTCTGGTGTGCTGTAGGACAAAAATGCTTCATTGTGGATAAGCAATCTGTGCATAAACAAAAAAGGCCACGCTTCTTGGTCTGGGTGGGCTGCAAGCCAAACATGTGCAAAGTTGCATAGGAATTATCCACAAGTACAACATTGTAGAGGATTTTAGACTCCTTTTGCACATGTTCACTTGCAGCATTCCTCTCATTCACAGCCATGCTTTCTAAATGCTTTTCAGCCACTAGATTAAACCTGAAATGATAGCAAGCTGAGATGAAGTCATTTCATACCTAAAGTAATATCTACTAATAGCATAAAAGCTTGCAGTTGCTAAAATAAGGTTTAGAGCGGACCAAGCTCAGAGCAAAAGCTAACATGGTTTTGGCAGTGTACTAAGATTAGGAATCTAAATTATTAAGCATAAAAGCTAGAAATAGCTTTGCTGATAAGGAAGTATTAGTCATATTAGACCTGGTACGTGAGCAGGAACTGCTTGACACAATAGCATAGATGAAGTGGTGATCAGAATTTTGTTTTGGTGGTATATTTAAATGGTAAAGCATAATTATAATTTAATTCAACAGGAAAGTTCAATTAATGAATTGCAGGTTTCTTCATCACTTTAACTAAAATAAACCAGGCATATAACAGCATTAAAAAAGCATATATAAACTTTAACGGGGTGAAAGCAGAGTTATTAGAAACTACTGCCAATACAAGTTCTAAGTTGTAAAAATGATCTACATGAGCATGTGGCAAAGACAACTTTGCTTGGCGCATGTGTCCTCGTAAATTCAACGATAACATTTTCCAAGCCTAATATAACCTTTGAGAAATCAAATATCACTTGCTGCCATTGGAGTTTCTTTCCTTAGCACAGAAACATTCATTTACAAGGTTGGGGTGAAGAAGACTCTTACCGTTGAAGTTTGAAGTAAAACAGAAAACATCGTATCGGCTTTTATCTTTATCCCAGAACCCGTAATTCCTGACACCAGCCACTGTGTTCTTCCCTCCGCAGGGCTCCCTGGGCTTGGTGATGGGGTACTGCACGGAGCCGTCGCTGAGCCAGCCGGCGTTACACCAGTCCAGCCCTGACCTCCAGGCATCGTAGAGCTGGTCAAAGGAGGCGATAACAGAGTCTTGGTCCAGACACGCTTGCTGAGCCTCATGGAAGTTTAAGTTGTAACGACCCAGCCGTGGAGAGTAAGGGAATACGACACCTGAAGTGGTAGAAAAAGGGTGAGTTACTGGACACTGAAGGAGCAGAAGAAAGGGAAACAGCATTCATAGTCACCAGAAGGAGAAATAAAGGTTAACTCCACCATGCGTGTCAGACGGTTAAGGTTTTTTATTTCTGGGGAACAAAACACTGTCAGCGCATCAGCCATTAAGTTTGAGAAGGGGATAGGGCTGCTGCCTTACCTAGCCAGCTCCTCTCCCCACAATCTCCTCCCTTTCCCGACGGGAACCGTGCCAGGTCTGCACGTTGCTCCCATCTGCAGCTTTGCTGTCCCCACTGCGATCTCACCCTTGTGCACTCTGAGAGTGCTTAAAGATGAGCAGAGCTGGCTGAAATTTTGCAACTACATGTTTTCCATCAGAAATTTCCAGTTTATCATCTGTTGGAGCTATTTCTTATTTTAAAAAAGTAAATTAGAAACCAGCCTAGTCCCATTTTTTGCAGGATGGGATTTTGGGATTTTCTGGCAGTCATTTAGAAAGAAGAAACTGTAGTACAGAGGCACATGAACTATTTCTTTTCACACATAGACACTGAAATGAAACACTTTGATTGACATAAGAGTGCTATGTTCTTGCATAGACCCTCATCAAGATTTCCTGAGAGGTTCAAGACAGTTGTTTTTTTGTTTGTTTGTTTTTAACTTATTTCACATTATCCTAGGAATGGGAAGGTATTTCATGCCCAGCTTAATAACAACATTTCAAGGCTAGACTGGTAGGAGGCATAATTTTAGTGTTCTGAGGTCTTAAAGTAGGAAATCTATAGGGAAATAAAATCAGTGAAGTTGCATGTGGTTTTAGGGAGATTTTTCTGCTACTTTCCATCTGTTTTTTGGCAGTTTGTCACCACTCAAGGAGGAAGAGCTCCTCACAGAGGGCATCAGGGAGCACAGTTCCTCGAGTAGAAGACAGGTTTCCCCAATTACAGATGGTGAGCCATGTAGCACGCAGCATGCCGCAACGTCAGAGAGCCCCAGTAGGAAGCCATGCGAGACATCACCTTTCCTTGCTACCCCTACGGCTGCCAAAAGCACTGCTGGCTTAACCAAAGGACACTTGCTGGAGAGCCGTCAGTGACCAGTGAGCCACTGTGCAGGAAGCATGGACCTGCCAAATGCTTCCTTTTACCCTTGAGGATGAGCTGCAGGCCAGCCCAAAGCCCTGTCTGTTGCTCATCAGTGGTGAGCCGTAGACAAGGATGGCAGAGAGACCTTCTCATACCAGAGGACATTCAAGTACAGATGGGAAACATGGGGACACCTCCAGAATTGTTGCAGCAGCAGCATTTAATCAAAGTCATTGCCTTTATCTGACAGATTTTGCCACAGTATATTTTCTGCTTGTTTTATGAAAAAGATCTGTTGTTAAAGACTACTCCTTGAAGCACGAAAGATGTTTTGGAAAATGCTGAAGAACCACCTCCCCATGTGGCTCTGATAAAAAAGAAGAGAGAGACTTGAAACAAAAGTTTGGATCAGACCCTAATCTTTGGCAGAGTTTAGAAACTTAACCCAGATCTAAATTTTACAGTTGGCTTTAGCCCAGTCTCATAATAAGCTGAAATAAAAAGGCATCAGAGAAGATCCAGCTCAGAATGTTTATTCTCAAACATATAAGTGCTGTAGGATGCAGGGAGACTGAAGACGAGATAACACATGAGATGAGCCAAAAACTTTATGCTGGTATAAACATCCATCTTTCTTTTTACTTTCTCCCTGCTGATGAATTCTCCTGCGTATAACAAGTTCCTTGTCTCCGGGGCAATGTAGCATAGGATAGAGAAATTACATTATGGTCATGCAAGACTGTCACCATGCAATGAAGCCATCCTTCTTTCTGAACATTCAAACTCACTTTGGTGCCTATTCCACTGGTATCTTAATGTCTCCTTTCTTTCCCTTCTCCCCCTTGCCCATCTATCATCCAAGAAGTGTTATTTTTGTTAAACAAAATCTTTGTTATTACTAAACCTCAGTGACTTGTTCCAAAAAAATAAAGCATGCTAATGTAAACTTGGCAGGGTAATAATAAACAATAGTTTGCTCTCCTTCAGCAATTAACTAAAGAGTCTGCTGAGGTTCTTTCCTTTTGTAAATCCTTTGTTAAAGTGCTTTTCGGTTATTAGCTGTTCTGAACTATAAAGCATGAATGAAATGTAACACAACATGTGCTACTAACTGTAACTGCATAAACAAGAAGGTATAGATGTTTCATATTTTTCTGGATCTCTGTTTTTTCTTCCTCCTCCTCACTTCTTTTTTAAAAAATTATTTGGTTCCCCTCAGTGCTAATGGATAGAAATATTGTTGGCTATAATAAAAATGTAGCAAACGTCAGAGGAGTCCAAGCTTTATTACTTTATTAGAAAGCCAATACTTATTATTTTTCCAGAGCTACACTTACCCAGAGAACCAATTCCTTGTCCAGTATATGTGTCCGATTTGCATATACATGTTAAAAAACCACCTAAAATCACCAGAGGTGAGTATTTTTTGACCAAGAACTAAACTTATGTACTTCTAAAAATTGAGCAACAGTTCACTGGAAACTATTCAAACAGATTTGATTCCTTAAGGTTTCCAAAATCATTTTTAAAAAGGGCTTAAATATGTATGAAAATTTGTTACAAATCCACTTGAGTTTGACAGTTTGAGACATAATGTTTTAATAACATAAATAGGCACAAAACTGTAATATTAGCTTTGGGCTATATTCAGGTAGACTGCATAGAAGCTGTTTTTTTGTTTGAGTTCATCTGCAGTACAGGCCTGCAAGTGATTAGCATTCATTTCACCCTGTAGATGGGGGTGGCCATTGGTGATTTTGTACAGCAAAATTTACTGGATATGTGTTTTGTGTAGCTTTGCATTATCTCGCGTCTTGGTTAATATAAATTTTTTCTTCTTCATTTCCCTATCAAACCTAGCAGTGAAATTCATGGCTAGATCTTACTATTCATCTTCCTTTTGTTACAATTTAGCAGTGCTGAACTTCAGTTAATTGCAAAGCATCTTCTTTGGCCTTGGATCTTATAACCCGTCAAAAGATAATCCATCCCATCTGTTCTTGAACGGCCAAAAGCTGTCCTGAGGCTTGTTACTGTTCCCAAACTACAAGCTGAATCTCAACTCCTGACTCCAGCCCTGTATTCTACCACTAGACAAAACACTCGCTCCCAAACGTTAACAAATTCAGCTTAGGAAATGGAGGAATAGAAAAACTTCCAGTCTCAGATGGTTAAAATCTGGTTATTTTGTGGGAAGATCGAGTTGAGGAGCCTTAACTTGACCTTAGCAATCTGGCTCCTTACGCTAAGGAGGCAGCTGAGACACTTGTGGAGCCTTCACGGTGAATATTAATTTACAATATAGTCTTCACAGTGTGGCTCCTCTCCCAAACACACGGTTGTCTGGAACAGGTCCTACCCCCAGGGAAGGACCTCCTTTCCTCCAAGCAGGAGAGGAAGAACCTGAGACACATCAATTAGGTAGAAAATAAATCTGTTGGTGAAAGAGGAGGGCCGGGTAAGGCTTGCTGTAAGCACCTGTGACAACCCAACTGCAGTCCAGAAAATGACTGTTGTAATGGAAAATAGGATTTCTACCAAATTGGAACATAAGAACTGGATGTGTAACATATCCTCCCCATATGAACACTTGATTTCCGTGAATGCCTTACATTCAATTACAGAAATGTACAACTCTGCTTCTACTACTGCGGCTTTTAAGGAATGCAAAAGATATGTGATGTGTGTGTATCCCTAAAATTCAGCGCAAGTGCTTTGCAATTACTCAGTCACTACAGACACATTGTCAGTGCAAGGAGCTGTTAACAGTTACCCAAGACAACAAAGTGAGGAAATAACCTTAGAAAGCTCAACTCCAGTAACAATTTATGGGTGCCTATTAAGCCAGCACCATACACAATTAGCAGTTTTAAGAGTATTTACACATAGAACAAAATAAAATAAATTTCTGTCGACCCATGTGGAAAAAAAAGGTCTTTTTACAGCCAGAGTAAAGAAATGGGCTTCCTTGAGTTCTAGCCCAAACAGAAA
Organism: Phaethon lepturus; assembly: GCF_000687285.1. Lineage (NCBI taxonomy): Eukaryota > Metazoa > Chordata > Aves > Phaethontiformes > Phaethontidae > Phaethon > Phaethon lepturus. The sequence continues at coordinate 53,104 of NW_010517996.1, read as the reverse complement.
AGTAAGTTTTCTTGTAGCCAGTGTAAACACCGGGTAACAGTAGAGTTTGCTATATACTATACTGTAGGGTACAGTTTTACGCTGGCAGGTTCATACACTTGATGGCAAAATTTTCCATGCTGGATTTCTAAAATTCAGTGAAAAGTGGTAAGTCCCCCATTTTCCTTGAGACTCCATCTCCATTTCTGTGCCCATCAGGACAGTCAGATATCTGATCATTCAGCACAGATTCCATGGGTGGGCCACTAGCTGTCAGCAGGTATCAACCTCCTGAAAATTGAAACTGAAGCTCAGGTTGGTGTCCCTCCAGCCCACCGCATCCCATAACCAAGCCGTCAGTGGGGTTGCTTATTTCTGACAAACACAGGCACATGAACTAGACTCGTCTGGTTCGGGGGCAGATTATTCCCTTAGTTTTCTACAGCCTTTATAAGAATTTGGAGTCTGTTGTCTTTCTTTGCTTTCCTTAGGCTAATTAGTCCTAATTCTTTTAGCATTTTCCTTTCAGGTCATCATTTCCAGATAAGTTTTTGCTGCTTTATTTTTAACTTTTAACTTCACCTGCATCTTTCAAGAACCATTTCTTATAGCACTTGCAAACACAGCTGTGTCAAATACCTGCTACCCTGTCACAGAAAGAATTACATTGGTTTGTCATGACTTACTCTTGACAAGTTCCTGTAGTCTTTTACAAGATTTTTTGTTGTCTTCTAGGCACCCACTAATAGTTTGTCCTATAAAATAAGTTTTATAGCAGAGAGAACAACAGATTGCCAACCAAAGGATATTTAAAATAGCTTTTTGTGTATGAATGTAACAGCAATACGCCAAAGAAACAAATGTAACATACATTATTAGGATAAATCTGATTTCTCCTGCTGTTGAGAGCATGAAGTTGGTACATTCTAGACTCTGTATTGGTGTCAGTTATTAATTTCCTTTGCTTACATCCAAGTTAAGAGCAAATGACTAGACTAGAAAACGATTGCTGTGACAATTTGGAAGAATTTGTTTACATGGAGCTTATGGATTTGTTTGATCTATTTTGAATTATAAAGTCTGTTTTTTAAACAGATGTCTGTTCTTTTTCTAACTCTATTTCAACCATAAAGGCTAACATACCTCCAAGAAAGATCACAAAACCTGATGGTTTTTGCTTCATGTAGAGCCACCCAAAGAGTTAGCTTCTATCTAGAAGAAGCTTTCTACAGACATTTTGAATGGCTATATCTAGATCTGCATATTTCTGGTACTGTTCAACATACAAAGTAATTATTTTGTAGCCTGTATTGCAAAACTAATGCATTCAGTTATCATGTCTCCCTGAAGACAGAAACCATTAAAAAAATTCACAATAGAGTAAAAATCTGCCTTTGACAGTTTGGATTTGTTCCACGTTCCTTGTTGCCTGACCCATGAATCTCGCAAAGGAATAGCACACAAAATCTGTGCCTGAGCATTAAAACTGAGGGCCAGTGCTGGGAAGCCGAAAGACACAAACCTGAGGTAGTAAGATTCATTACGCTGCCTACTAGTCGTAAGAAAGGAAAACAGTAAAGCACTAACATAAAGAAAACTTAGTGTAGACCAACATAAAGAAAATTTATTGTGAGCTGAGAATTCTTTCTTTGCTTACAACTTGGGCACCAATATCCACCTGCCATAGGAGACCTTTTAATTTGTTAAGCTTTTGACTCTCAGGACATTTGGCAAAGTACAAAACTCATGTTCCGTATTTTATGTGCAGGAGGAGAGTAAGGCCAATTCAGTGAGAAAATGGCTTTGGTGACAACGCCATCATAAAAAGTGTCCCACCTGCTGCAGTACTTGACATTTCTCGCAGCCACTATGCTCAGCCCAAGTCTCCTGACCTTAGATCAGTCCTTGTACTTAAGGCTTCAAACAGGATGATAATCATGACATGACTGAATAGTTCTTAAAGCTGGTGGTTGTGAAATGCTGCAGTGAATCCTAGTCCTGAGCTTTAGCTGCTAGACAGCACTGTCTCGCTACTGTACGGGGGAAATGGCGTGGTTCTGCATTAAATAATAATGAGGAAAACACACCCAAAACATGTAAAGTATGAAACAAATACAGACTGGATCTAACTCCACTGTTTTTTCAAAGTTAAAAGCACCCGATTTTTATGGACAGTTTATTTAATGACAATCCCAGGAGGCCTTTAAGTCTAATGAGAATAAAGCACTACCACATTCGAAGAAAAAAGGTCCACTGAGGTAGAGGTCAATGATTTTCATATTGATATATTAACGTGCTTTCGCCTAGCCAAAGCTACACGGTTTGTACAGCGAGCTCATGTTGGAACGATCAGCTGTTTTGCAGTGCTAGCGGGCATTCCCGGATATGAATGGTTTTGTCGCGCTGCCAATTAACATCCTCAGGGCCACCATCTCGGGGCATCAGGCTACTGATGCAAATCCTTCCCACTGTGAGGTTAACCGTATTATTTACAACAGATATAGAACGCTAGGATGGGCTGATATATTTTTATTTTTGTGCAAAGATTAATTTTTTTCCTTGATCTGTTCTGCATTGACCAAATACATGAAGCAGCAATTAAAGCCAGCAGTGCATAAACCTGCAGATAGGATGAAAAAATAAGCACAGAGGCATGCAAACAGAGGAATACATTCTGTCAACCATATACGCCCACTGTAAATATAAGTGCATTTTAATTGTTAGCATTTTAAAAAGAAACTTCAACGAAACTTAGACCCAAAATCATTGGATTAAGCCGTCATAACCAGGATTGACACTGACACACTCACTAGACTTATCTCACTTGAAAGGTTATGTTTTCTCGTGAAGTTTTGCAACTGAAATTTTCCTGTCAGGTTAGGAAACATCGCTCTATAACATCAGAAATGAACAGTCTTACACCTGTCCCATGTCTAACAAAAATCATTAAAAAGACATTGTCCCTTAAGTTAGCCAAACCCTAGTTAAAATATATAAGCTTTCCTTTGAGCAGAGATTGGAACGTACTTAGTTTGAAGAAATATAACTCCTCCTATCCATATGAATCTCCTTGTTTTGGAGGTGAGGGAAAACAGGAGGGAGAGGTGCTGTTGTGCAGGATGGGCTGGGGTTGGCATACTTCAGAGGGAGACACTGTTTAGAGTTACAGCAGCAAGCTAGAGTGGACGGTGTATATCAGGAGGTGGTACCCCAGACCTGGTATCCAACAGGCTATATCATGAAACTGTCACAATAAAACAGGTAAAAGATCTCCTTTTTTCAGTTGTGTTACTGTATGCAGTAAAGAAAAGATTTCTCATTGCTTTCTTACTCTAGTATCAACTAAATACTGTTTTTCAAATATGGAACTCTGCACGTGCACAATGCTAAGTGGCACCAGATGAGCATCTGGTCCATATGTGTGGTGTGATAAACACGTTAAAGATTTTACACTGGCTCTGACCCTTTTATATTGGCAAAAATACCATAATGCTGTAAGACGCAGGGAAATCCCAGTATCTGATGGGGAACAAGATATATAGTTATTTGTCTGGAACATACCAAAGCCTGACAGAGATATGCACTTAGCATGCAAGGAGACTGTCAGAAGAATATTACTGAATTATTGAGCAACCTCACAACCCAGGGGTAGGCTCCAGGACCACCTGAAAAGCTGAAAAGCCGTGTGAAAGGAGAAGGGACATGCTGGGGTCAAACACACCTAAAGAGATGTTGCATGTTTCTGACCTGGATTACGTGGCACTTGCTATTCCTCACGTGCAGCAAATAGCTGCACTTAACATATTTTTGTTTACATCCTTATTGTCTGGACACCACCCTGCAAGGTGGGTCACTCTTGTCCCCTGGGGCTGCCCACCTCGTAATGCATCTCCCGAGTGCAGGACTCATACCTGCAGCCTGGGCTGCTGACCAGAGCCATCTTTCACTTTGGCAAAGCTGAGCATGCCCAGCAGAAGATGCTCTGCCTTCAGTGGCTCATCTCAATGACAGCAGCTGCAACAAGCAGCCACTGCCGTGCGAAGAGGAGGTTGAACACGAGAGCCTTCGGCTAGCAGAGAAATAAAGTAAAATGCTTTTGCCTCCTACTCATTTCTGTCTTCACTCAAAACTGTTTTGGACAACCTGCACACATGTCCAGTTTTCTTTATCTCCTAAGTTTGATAAGAAGAGTGTGCATTCTTATTCAAGATGGATTATGTGAGGAGAAACAACATAAGTCGGCTATTCTGCTGGCATGGAAATTGTGAAAGGCCTTTCTGCAGTCAGAAATGGAAGGTTTCAGTAGCTTCCAACCAGGAATGGAAAAATATTTATAAAGAAGTAAGCTAAGCCCATGACATCTATTTTGTTCCAAGAACCACTCAGTGAGTCTTATTGTGCAGGGTAACTATATAACCATCATAATGTACAATAACGCCCAATGAAGGAGTTGTACACTTCACCTATTTACAGGTGTGAGAGCCAAGGGTTTGATTTTCTTATTTTCTTTCCTTTTTAATTCCTAACTATTTTCCACAGATAACATGGCTTCTATAAAGTTCTCTCTGGCACACACTTGCTGGTGTAAGTAAGGGTAAGGGAGACAGCTTCATGCAACTTTTAATTCACTGCTGAGTTCAGTGCAGTGCTTTGGGGAAAAAGGCCAAATACTGGTTTACATGGATTGAATCTCATAAAATTTATCTGATCTCCATAAGAGTAAATGAAAGCTAAATTTCTGGTCCTCTTTAAACCTGTTTCACTAACTTTTCTAATGCTTTGTAGTCTACTGTTTTCAAGAACATTGCTGAGGGACATGACTACAGACTACATGCAGGAGTTATCTTGGCAGGCAATATAAAGATCTACTTTATGTAATTATAAGGCTGGAAAAAACAAAACCACTGTCTCTGGAAAACTACTTTAACATTTTTCCTCTTTGTAGGAAGATCTGTATTTGCTCGATAATCTAAAATGTTCCCAAGTTCTGTAAAATGGTTATTAGGGGAATATTTAATATAATTTTGCCTAAGTGTACTGTAAAAACATGCAATGACTTCTGTAAAGTGATAGGGGAGAATTAAAAACATATGGAGTTCTTCATACTATGTTCGGTCATTCTTTTTTGGCTTCTCTCACATGGGGTCTCACTGGGAGCTGAATATGCCGTAGGCTAGCATAAGTCATAGGAGTCCTAATGTTCTTCTAATTTATGATCGTTGTCATGGGCTGTCAGGCCAAGATCCCCAGAGCACAATGAATCCAAATTCCCAGCTTGCTGTTATCACTAGTAATACAATACCAGCAGTACTAGGAGAAAAAAACAGGTCTTCCTTACCACCACACAAATCCGAATTTGGGTATAATTCAGGTGTTACCTACCTTCCAGATTCAGAGCTACCACTGCTGTATCATCCTCTAATCCTTCAATCACCTCGCATTTATATCTCCCGTAATCCTCCAGTATTATATTTGAGATTATAAGAGAGGCATCATTTTCACTGCTTTCCCTCAGAAATACTCTGCCCTGGTAGTTTCCGTAGGTCTTTCTGTGGTGTCCCATTGCAACAAAGACGTCCACTTCCTTGAGGTAATCTGAGGTGAGTTTGGTCCACTTGACCCGGATTTTGTGGGTTCCTGAGCCAGCTGTTGATGTGTGTTCATGGTAAAATTTACATGGCAGTGTGACATTGCCACCCCGATGTGAGAAGATTTTAGCTTGCTCTGCTACCACAAGTAGACGGGGTCCATTTTCTGCTAGGATTCAAGGAGAAAAACAAAAACAAGAATTAGTCTGCAATCTACCTTTTACAGAATGGATATGACCAATGCCGTAAGAACCATTAGCTATATTATACGTCAGGTCTGCAGGATCATTTCCCTGCAATCGTCTTGTACCTACGTAGTACTAGGGTGCATAAACCAGTTGTATATAATTATTTACTTAGATGCAAGTATGTCTGTGTGTGTGCGCTCCCAGACAGGCAGAGTTCGTCTGGTTTGCAGCACAACCCCCCAGATAGGCAGAAGCCATCCTATATACTCCATAGTCCTGGAGATAGAGCTGTATAAACATATTTACGGAGTTGTATAGCTGGTGGACGAATGCCAGCATGCATAAAAGTCTCCACACAAACATCCTGTATTTCACTGTGGGTTGTATCAATGCTGCATTTTTTTCATAATATAATTTTTATGTACAGACTCAGCTTATTCAGCACACAAAGTCCCTCACAATCTGGCATGCACTGAATCATGCTCACAAACCAGAAAAGCCATTACTGCATCAAATAGCCTATTTATATTGACACAAAAAGTGTCAGCATAATTCTAAAATGTCTCATTTTGTATTTGTATTTTATTCTAATTTTTGAGTTTGAGTTCCTCTTCTCACATACTTCCACCAAAGTAAGGAAGTACAATCTATCTTCAAGTGCAAAATCCGGTCCTCCTGCCCACTTCCCTCATCATCTCAGTCTGTTTTTCCTTCATCAGTTTTTCTCATCTCCTTCAAACTCATCACTATTTTATCTTTGGTATTTTGATATGACTTTTGACACAAACTCATATTTAACTGGCTGGCTCCTTTCTTCCTCACCGCCACGCCAGACTCTCTGCTCTCTTTTCTCTCTAGCAGGTCACTACGGCTGATGTTGCTCTGTGAAATCATTTTTAGGACAGTCAGCTTGAGCAGGTGCTCATTTCCAACCCTGAGCCTCTGGGGCTTCTTCGGTAGGCTGTGTTGCCTGGGGAAAACCCTGGGAAGCACAGGTTTCATGGTGGCAGTCAGCAGATGCATGCAAAAGCAAGAATATTCCCTCCTTTCAGTACCTCCTGCTTCTCCTCTCATGCACACTTTGCAAAACTGATCTAGGAAGCTCAGCGCTGCCGTAGATATGGCCGTCCTCCATCATGGAGACACCGACCGAAAGGAGCAAGGAACCACCAGCGCTCGGCTCGCCGGGAAGGAACCACCAACCGCACTCGACATAGCAGGCCGCAA
>NW_010517996.1:42738-46091 GCF_000687285.1 Phaethon lepturus | reverse complement strand
TTCAGCAGTTCAGTGCAACAGCCGAGGAAGGTGATTCCTGGCTCTAAGACTTGGTCTGGCTCTCTCTAGCCAAGGCTAACTGCAGGGACGCAGGGCTGCCCGAGGGGCTGCCCCTGTGAAGGCTCGCAGCAACGTCCTGCTGGCGTCCGTAGGGATGAACCTGGATCGATAGGACAAAACCGCAGAAACGCCTGCAGCCAGAGGGAGGTGTGGATGACTGGGGGAGGGAAGGACTGGGATGGCGATGGGCTGACAGACGAGGTGTCAGTGACGAGTCCACCAGGGAGTATCCCAGCCGGCCAGCTGTCTGTTCACAGCACTGCAAAAACCTGCGGTGTGTCCGCAGCCATGGATCTGTAGCTCGTAAGTGTCTCCAGATAGTCCTGGGCTTCTGAGCCTTGTTGACAGGACTACTGGCTAAATTACATATTCACCTAAACTGCAGCTGCGGTTTGACTTCACTATCTGTCCCCGCTGGCTACACAAAGCAGCAGAAGAAACCCCAGAGTATGCAGCATTTTATGATTATGCAAACACATTCACAGAATCAAAGACTCATAGAACAGTTTGGGTTGGAAGGGATGTTTAAAGGCCATCTAGTCCAACCTCCCTGCAGTGAGCAGGGACATCCCCACCAGAGCAGGTTGCTCAGAGCCCCGTCCAGCCCGACCTGGGATGTTTCCAGGGATGGGGCACCCACCACCTCTCTGGGCAGCCTGGGCCAGGGCTTCCCCACCCTCATGGGGAAAAATTTCTTCCTTAGATCTAGTCTGAATCTGCCCCGTTTTAGTTTAAATCCATTACCCCTCCTTCTATTCCTACCAAGCCCGTCCCCCCCTTTCCTACAGGCCCCTCTCAGCCCGGCAGCTGCAGGAAGGTCTCCCCGGAGCCTTCTCTGCCCCGGGCTGAGCCCCCCCAGCTCTCCCGGCCTGTCCTCCCGGCAGAGCTGTTCCAGCCCTCGCAGCGCTGCTGGGGCCTCCTCCGGCCCCGCTCCAGCAGGGCCGTGTCTCTCCCGTGCCGAGGGCTCCGGAGCTGGACGCGGCCCTGCAGGGGGGTCTCAAGGGTCATAGCTGCAAAGACAAGGTTCCTGAGGGCAAGTATGCACCATGCGCTTAAGAAAAACAGGTATCCCATACGTGTAGTTATCTGTCTGGAGATGCTGTGTCAGAAGCATCACTATTACCTGCACAGGACCGATTAACCAGACTGCCAGCTTCCTTGAGAGTGAAGAAGCTTGAGTGCTGCAAGCTTTTTTACCAGGGTGAGAGACCTTCCCACCTAGTGAAAAACCATTACTGCAGAGCAGGACACCCGCAGCACCACGTAACTGGTTTTCTTTTTCACTGCCCTTCTTCCCAGAGGTGAGCAGGGGCTTGGGGCTGCTCTGGTAACCCATCTTGCCCCGTTCAGAGAGCATTGAAGGAGAGAGGTGATCTGAGGCAAGGCACCATGGAAAGTGTTCCTAACACAGTTTCCACAGGACAGGGAGAAGGAAGAAAGTGAAGACAGCCAGGAGAGTTTGTCTGCAAACTTCCCAGTTTCCTTCAGGGACAAAGACGTTCCACAAACTTCTGTCTACCTTGGGAGGAGAAATGTTATGCTTTGGGGTGGTTATTACCAAGAAATCTGAATCAGAGCTCAACTATTGGGTCTTCAATACCGAAACAGTCAAGTTAATAAATATTAGCAGAAAGGACTGGGGCAGGAAGGAGAGTCTGACTCGGGCTGCTAATGCTCGCTCTTTCTAACAACAGCTAGTGTGTGCCAGCAAGGCCTGGAGCCTTGCCCAGAGCACTGTCACCTCTGCCTCCAGCGTCAGCGTCCGAATGCCGCGGTGAACCTCCCTCCTGGCTGCTTCCCACCTCCTCTGGCCCCTTGCAGCAGCCGTTACCTGAGACTACAACTCAGTAAAGGACAGAGGGGAGGGCAACCTGGGAAAGGAAAAGCAAAGCATGGCTTTTCTCTGCCTGGAACATCTCCTACGTCCCTGGAGGTTGAAAGGGAGATGCAACACTTGAAATGAGCTTCCACCCTCAAGATTTCTGAAAGTCAGTTCTTTTTTACAGAAAAAGAGGTGATGTGCCCTTCTCTCTAGCAAGACAGTGGGGCAGAAAATAACATTGCTGCTGCTCCCAGACCTAGGAAAGGAGGAAGAAAGAATCTGTGGCTTTCGAGGAAAAGCAGATGTCAGACTGGGGGATGCCGCATAGTTTCTTTTTGGGCTAGAAGTCATGCAGAAGACATGCAGGCAGCAGGGATTCGGGATTAAAAATGAGATAACTGGGGTTTGGCAAGAGGCCAAGAAGTCTTTATTATCCAGCAGCGAGTGAGAACCAGGGCCAAATTCACCTAACTGCATATTTTTGTGAGCATGGCAAAATGAACGGTTTGGTCTCTCTGGAGTCAACAGAGAAGGAGTTAAAAAACCCCACACAACAAACAAACAAAAATGCTCAAACACAGAGCGAACCAGAATCTCTTCATTTACGATACGCTTAGCACTCTGGATGCTGCATTCTAGCCTACTGCTGTGAAAGTCAGCTTAAATGAGGAATGAATCCTGGTTCCTGATCTGTGGTGAAATGGTGAGCTGATCATGAAAGGTGGGGTAAACACGGTTTTAAAGGCTTGTCGGGGTGGCTCCTCGGCTGCTTTCCACATGGGTTTTCTGACAAGGCAGCTCCTTCTGAATGAAATTATCTTTGTGTCCAAATGGCAGGAGTATCTGAAAGATGAGTGCAAGAATGAAAGACTGAACACGTGAGTGCTACCACAGGGCCCAGCATGTTATTTGAAGAAGACAATACTTCTTTTTCCCCAGAACTACTTTGTTAAGAAATAGCATCAGAGAATTTGCAAGGTGAATGGCCAAACAACAATAAGCTCTGCGGACCACAGACAACCCCTCACTAAGCAGTCGTCTTCAACAGGACAGCGTGGATCCTTGCAGGAGACAAGACAGACCACGTGCACGGCCACTCAGGAGCCCCCGTTGGTGGACTAACGGTGAGGAATGCGCTTCTGGATGGGAAACAGAGAGGGCAACAGCCAGGCTCCAAGGTCAGAAATGGGATGAGAAAGGTTTGCTAGGTGGGGTTTTCAGCCTTCCAGGCATATATTGCCTTGTAAGACAGGCAGCGGCTCAGCTGGTAGTACAGAATCAGGCATCACGGGTGACTAATCTGCCGTATTTTTTCCACTCCTGCTTCCCTGCTATTGATTCTGTCAGGCTGTGGCCTTTTGTTAATCCTGTTGGTGCAATTAGGTGGATGACAAAGGCAACGCAAAGCAAAACCAGCTGGCTAAGGATGAGTTTGCCCAAGCTGCAGAAGCTGTCCCAGCTGCACGGGGTG
>NW_010517996.1:18926-42690 GCF_000687285.1 Phaethon lepturus | reverse complement strand
GGGAAAGACTGCCTGCTACAAATGAAAGCTCACTTGGAAACCTGCTGTGTGGGTCGGCTTTGCTGTATCTCAAGGGTGCCAAACCGAGCAGGTATATACTGCAGGCAAAAGGGTATCTTGCGATCTTACCTAAGATACGTAAGATAAGGCACGGGCAGCAGCGTGCTATCCGCCTCGGCTGCATTCTCCACCGCTCCTTCTCCCTCGTCCGAACGCTGTGCTGTCCTGGTCGTCATTGCTCTGTGCACATCTAACCTTAACTCCAGTGTGATGCCCACTTTGAGTGCCGTAAGTGGACCTGCTGTCCTGCTGCTAGAGCTCGCAGCTCAGTCTCACGGGCTAGCTTACCTGTTCAGTTCCCAATTTTATTGCTGGACATGTATTCAGATTTGTTTGTCTTTTTAGTGTTTTGTATTGTTTTGGTTTTGGGGTTTTCTTTGGTTTTGTGGGGGGTTCTTTTTGTTTGGGCGGGTTGTTTTTCTTTTTTCTCTTAACTGGCTTCTGCACTCAAGAGTAATGGCAAGCCAGGTCTGGAAAGTGGGGCAGAGAGGATGAGTCACGCCAACCCTTGGCAAAGAGCTTTATCCACTTCATCCATCAGAACTGTCCAGAAGCTTATGCTGACCTGGCTACAAAACTGAATTATTCCCACATTTTAACAGACTAACTCACAAAGCAACAGTGGAGAAAAGAATGTGCCTTTTTAAAGGGGAAAAAATCGTAATTCAGGGATCACATCATAGATGTGTTTTGTCAGATAGACTCATGTATTGCCTAAATGTTCCACACTGTTAGCAAGGCATTAGGTTAATAACACCGTGTGCCATCCTGCTTTAAATAAACACAGAGTTGTTTCTTCTTTCCTGAAGTATTACCAGGGACTTCAGCATAAATGTTATGCTAAAATATCCTCACTCTTCCCATAGCAGTGGCATGTTTTGTTATCCTACCATCTTCTTTAAAACTCAAAAATAATTTCTGTCATAACTGTAATTGACACTTGCTATAATATGTGTGGAAGTGCATTATTAATATATAAATACAAATATGTATTACTCAGAGAATCGAAAGGGAAAAACATGACGAAGAATTACACACACACACTTTTTTCCACATAGTTTTCCTGCTACTTTTTTTTCTAACTATGTTTTAACTAACTACCTTTTTACTTTTGTTTTTGGGAAAAAAATTTAAAAACTTTTCTATATCAGCTGTAAGACTAGGAAAAGCTCTTCTTATTTGGCCCAAGCATTAACGTAATTTTGTTTATGTCGTGAGAAAGAAAACAAAAACATCAAACTCCCACTTTCCTACCTCTAAACTGACAGGATAAAAAACTCTTTACACATTACTTTTAAGTTTTGATGTACAACTGGTAGGAGATAAATCTTAATTAAAAAGTTCAGGTACATGGTTCCAAATAATAGTACAGTTAAAAACACTCATATTATAAATAGCAGAGAAGAAATCTGTCTCTCCAACATCAAGATGACAAGACTGAGGTAAAACATTTTTCAGCTGATCCCACCTACTCAACCTGAGTAACGCATTGGGGGGAATTCTTAAAAGGGCCATATTAACTCAAGTTTAGGTTTCTAGGAGACCTAATAACACCTAAACGAATTATGGAAAAAACAAACTTCAGCTCTTCTAAAATATTGCCACCTTTTAATCTAAATAAAGTATGTGTTTACTTCATTATAGATAAAGAAATTGAGTGAAGATCAGGCCTCATAGAGCAGAGCAGAACAGAAATCATGACACTGTCTCTGCACCACTTCTGCACAGAAGGAATTCTTCATGAGTGGCATTGAGACTGTTTGAGAAAACCAAAATATCACACAGAACTGGTGAGGAGCTCTTCCAGTTCTTTAGTTAACTTCACATGCTATATATGTGGAATTAGATTGATGTTGCAAGCAAGGGCAAACTAGTAACTTATATGCATGTTTAATGTGAATCTTTTTGCTTCTGTAATAATTTGTCACAACCCAAATATACGGGTACCTATCATTTAAGGTCTATTCCAGAATATGCAGTCCTGAACGCCTCTAATGAAGCCAACATGTGAACGGGAGGTGGGGTATTACATGCTGTTGCAACATGCCATGCTTTGAAGAGGAAAGCAAGTTATGCTGATGTAAAAGAAGCAGCTCAATTATAAGAAGCAACTGTAAAATGTATCATAACATAATCGAAAGTGTCCTGAATGGCAATAAAACTAGTAAGAAATTTTAAACAGAAAAAATAAATGCAAGACAAATTGAAAGACATAACAGGTAACATCACTGAAAATGGGAAGATGCAGAAAGGTGGACCAAAGGAAGAAAGTCAAAAGGAAAGTGGAAAAGCATGAAACTTGGGAAGATAAGAATTAGTGTAAGAGGTCAAATCAGTAGTGCCTCTAATCTCTTATCATGTTTTTGGCTAGTCCAGCAAGCCTATGCAGCTTTCTCTCTGTTGGTTCTGGCTTGTTTTGAAGAGAAGGAAGTAAACTGTGAATAAAACTCATTATCACACCAAACAAGTTGGGCAAAGATTTATTCTGCTTTTGTTATTTATTAATTGATTTAACGTTCTTTTTTTTTTTAATAGGGCAATATTAGAAAGTTTTCTGCTCATTCCATGTTGACGTATTTCTTGGTATGTATAAATAAACCTGCATAGAGATCTTGATAGGCAAATGGGTGTGTTCTTGTATCTGCAAGGTAAAGAAGTGCTGCATAATATAAATTCAATTATATTCAAGGAAAAGCTAAAAAGTTAAATGCTGATCCTTCATAAACCAAACTTTGTATTCTCTTTGCTGGCCTTTCTTCCTGTATTTCTAAAACCTGAGCAAGCTGGAGGCATATGTTAAAGGCTCCTGCCACCCTTAAGTAATTAACTTAGCAATTACTCTAATGGCTTACTCCGCTTCGTTTATTTTGTAGAACAGATACAGACAGAAGAATGCTCTTATCTCTGAAGGGTTCTCTGGCTCTTTGAATAATTGGTCAGCAACTAGCACTATGAATAGATTAGCGTGAGATACAAAACTGAGCACTGAAAAGAATCATCTTCCGCTCTTGTGGGTCAGAGAATCCTTTGCAGATCTTGACTTCAGAGAAAAATCTGAGTCTTTAACTACATTGATATCTTAGATTAGTATTGTCTTCTTGTTGTGGACGCTTATGTGGCTAGGGTATGCTTTTGTCCCAGTTTCTCATTGGCCAGATGACTTCATTTAGGATTATGATTTTTTCTAAAGAGTGAAACTGGTATCCCCTAAGGAACACAGTGTTGTGGGGTGGGGAGGTCAGGGGTACAACACATCTCATTTAAATATAGTTCTTTCATTCGCCTTCATCCACAAAAGTTAAACTGGGATGTCTTTTGTATGCAGACAAACTACCAGAGACAAAGGTGTAAATCTCACCTTGGAAAGGTGACATGGTCAAGCAGTCTGGGGTAATAGAGCAGCCTGACCAAAACCATGAAGTCCACCACAAGCTTCAGGAAAGGAAATAAAGTCACAGAAAAGATAAAATGCAACTTTAGATATTTCATAAATTGTGTTCATAAATAAAATAATTGGAATAAAACCAAAGAATAAAAGATATAAACAAAAGAAGTGGGTGAGAGGAAAGAAGCAGAAAGGAATAATGGTAAAGGTAGGGAGGTAAAACTGCCTAGAAGATGAGAAATTTGGCTGAGGTCCAGTCTCACTGTGTTAACCAGTAAGGGGAGAACCAGGAACTAGAGCTGACACTGACAGAAGGAACAGAGGTATTCATGATGTTAGCTACTCATTTCTGAGAAAAATTGAATGATTTAAGGGAGAACATATTGATGCCAATTGCAATGTTGAAGAGGTTGGAAAGTGTTTAGTAAAACTAAAGAAATCCACAGTCTCAAGACAGTGGACATTTGAAAGACAGAGCTCTGTGTTCATAAAAAAAATGACTTGCCAGTGTAATCAGAGAACACCACGATTTCTGAAATACTGTTTGTACTGGTTAGCAAATGCTGAGTCTGAGAAAGATGGCAGGAGTTTTTATACTAATGGAGGGCAGCAAAGTGGGGTAACTAGATCTTCTGGTTCCTGACACAGAGCTCTCCAGGGAGTCGGAAGCACGCTGAAATAGCTGCCAGGCCATAATATGGTGTTAATAGGTGGCTGCTCTTTAGGAAGGCCAAATGAAAGATAAAGGTGATGAGGTGGCACTGTACATTCGTGTTTCAGCAGGTTGTGAAGAAATAAGAAATGATAGTGAGGACAAAACAGAACATGGATCAAAAACATGTCAGGAAGGACTGTAAAAGTTCTTACTGCAGCAGTGAAAAAAAGTCTTTTAAACAGGCACAGGTTGATTTTGTAATATCGAGTCATTACACAGATAAAGGCGGAATGAAAAGAGAAGTGACCCAAGTGCTATACTGGCAAATCCTTTTTTTTTAATAATGTTGGGTTTGATGGTCTGATAGTATGACGTTCTTCAAAGTACTGGAGTGCATTGATATGAAATGAAAACACAAAGGTAAAAGCTGAACTCAGAAAATATAGCCAGTTCAAAGAAAGGGTAGAAAACCTCACAGACTGAAGTACTGATGTTACTACTGACACTTGGTATGGCAAACCTGACGGCAGAGATATTAGCTCAACTTTAAGAATGGTACCATGTATTTCTGGACAACAGCAAAATAACAAATATATGTAAGGAAAGTAATTAAACCATTAACAGGCTGATTACAGAAACACAGAATCACAGAATCACAGAATCACTAGGTTGGAAAGGACCTTCAAGGCCATCAAGTCCAACCATTAATCCAGTGCCACCATGTCCCCTAGACCATGTCCTGAAGCGCCACATCCACATGTTTTTTGAACACTTCCAGAGATGGTGACTCCCCCCCCTCCCTGGGCAGCCTGTTCCAATGCCTGACCACCCTCTCAATGAAGAAATTTTTCCTAATATCCAATCTAAACCTCCACTGGCGCAACTTGAAGCGATTTCGTCTTGTCCTATCACTAGTTACTTGGGAGAAGAGGCCAACACCCTCGTCGCCACAACCCCCTTTCAGGTAGTTGTAGAGAGCGATAAGGTCTCCTCTCAGCCTCCTCTTCTCCAGACTGAACACCCCCAGTTCCCTCAGCCGCTCCTCATCAGACTTGTGCTCCAGACCCCTCACCAGCTTCGTTGCCCTTCTCTGGACACGCTCCAGCAGCTCAATGATCTTCTTGTAGTGAAGGGCCCAACACTGAACACAGGATTCGAGGTGCGGCCTCACCAGTGCCCAGTCCAGGGGCACGATCCCTGCCCTGCTCCTGCTGGCCACACTAGTGCTGGTACAGGCCAGGACGCTGTTGGCCTTCTTGGCCATCTGGGCACACTGCCGGCTCATGTTCAGCCAGCTGTCAACCAGCACCCCCAGGTCCCTTTTCCCCGGGCAGATCTCCAGCCACTCCTCCCCTGACCTCAACAGCAAACAGGACCTTAGAACAATTTTTGAAGAAAAATTGTTGTAGAACAGAAATAGAGTAAGTCACTAGCAAGGGATAAAATGCAGTAGATATTTACCAAGGCCAGGGAAATGTGATGTATCAATTGCTTGGAGCTCAGGGAAGCCAGTGATATGGGAAACATATGAAATTAGACAGGATGGAGAATATAGGTGTTTTGGTAGAAACTTTGCTAAATGTCTAAGAGCTAGATACAGAGAAGACTGCAGCTGGTTTGGCTGAAAAATAAATATCCTAGAAAAAGTCCAGTGAATTGTCTCCAGTGTAATCTTTGAGAGTCTATAATATTTCCACTAATTTTACCTTATAAAGTAAATGTGACTATTGAATTAATAAAATTTTCACATGGCATGTTAAGCATCACTGAAGGGAGGAGAATGGATATTTAGAATGTTTGAAGAAAGAAGGGTGGAAAAAGTATGATAACATTTAATATTGAACACATAATCTAGATTTTTAAGGCCCAGCATGAAGAACTATTGATATAAACCTTGTGCTTGTTAATTTTAAGTGATAGTGACGGAGAATGACTGCTAAATATTGTCTATCACAATAGACTATTGATCAGCACTGCAACATGTCTGGGAAGAGTACAAATTTGATCCAAGATCTGAAAAACAAAGCATTATTAGCTGGAAAAATGAAAATACTAAAGCCAGACTGGCTGGGCGCACTCCAGAAGCATGAACTGAAACAAGAACGATCCAGTGTAGAGATGAACTATTCAGATTATCAGGTAACTGGAGTTCATACACTTAGAGAAGAATTTGAAAAAGTTTACTCAAAAGACAGCTGTGAGGATATGGTATTCTCTTATACATGTTTTAAAGTGAACATCAAAGAAGAAAAATTGTTATTTGAAGCTATGGAACAACTCGAGGAGAAGCATAAGGCCATATAATGGCTGTGAACAAACATGGAGTATTAGGAAAGTGTTTTTCATACCAGAAGAATAGGGTCCAAAACTACCTTGCAGTAATGAGATTTGAAACCCAGCTTTTTAAGAAATGAAACTAAATGTACAGGACATTAAATGATGTAAAGAAAGGGGAATAGAAGACAGTTTAGTTCTTTGCCTCAGGAGATCCCTTTCAGCTCTGTGTACTTGACTGCACATCTATCCGCACCTTTTGTAATTCCAAGGCATTCCAAAGCACGCAGTCCAGGAGGAGTTTAGCTACACATTGGACTTCAGCTGTGGAGGGGTATGCTACACTCCTTAATGTACTCTAAAATACCTTTTGTATGAAGCTATAACACATGTGTTCCACAGGCTTCCCTGATTTCCAGCTCATTTCCAGGTGTAGATCATCATGTGTGTTTATGCAACACTAGGCAGAGAGGAATCTCAACCCTAATGAGATTCCACAATGCAGAGAAGAGTGAAAAAAATTAATAGCGAATATATCAAGTTCCAAGCAGTTTTATTCTTTTTTATTTGATTTTTGTCTGCATATTCCAGAACCTGAATCAGTGGATGTACAAAGCTCATGGTAGAGCCCAATTTTAAGCTTTATCCAGCTTTTCCTTGAAGAAATAAACTCTTGAGGTTCAGATGAGTTTTCACGGGTAGGGGGAATGTTCCACCTTGAACCTTTCATCAGCTCTGAACTACACTTGCAGACTGCACTGGACACATTCTGAAGGACTAGGAATAAGCGACATGTATGACTTGCAAACTACACTAAACTGCTGACTGAGCAAGCTTAACATAGATAGATTAAGGAAAAATGGTTTTGATTTGGATTAATTGCTTCCACTAATTTAATCTTCCAAGAAGATAAATAAAGTTCAGAGATAAGAAACTGCATTACACAAGGAAAGGCAAACTATGTATTGATTAGACAACAGTATCAAATTTGAAATTCGCCCTGGGGATCTAATGTTAATCATCTCACAACAGTGATATGTCTTCGTTTTGATATAACACATTCATTTGACCTTCATCCTGTGAGTTTCCTTAGAGAGAGACTGGCTATCTGTTATTCCTTACTCGACCTTGACAATCCGAGTGCCTGTTTTAATAGGTGCAGGGTAGCTTTAACTTCTGTGACTTTCCTGTGAACTTGTGAATGTTCAGGCTTTCTTAGTAACCTCCCCTAGCTTGGTAATTCATATTTACACACACATTCAAATAACACAATTTGCCAGCTGTTGAGAGAAAGGAATCAAAATTTAAAGAAGCGAGAGAGAAAACAGTAATGCTGTGTCTTAATTTTGCAAGATTAATTTTAGCCAGCCTCAGGAAACACATAAATGAAAGCAGGAAAATCCCTGTTAGTTCTGCCTGTCCTTACTGCATACATCCCCTGTTTTTTCTTATACAAGATGACCCTCAATGACTGAAGCTGGGACTGAAAAACAGCTGCATTGTACTGCAGACTCAAATCCTGCTACAGCTATAAGCTCTAGGATTCAAACATGAACCAAACAGGATTATGCAGAAGGCCAGTATAATACTTAGTGTGAATTAAAGGTATGAGGAAAGACATATTTCTTTCGGGGTAAGCTACTTTTATTTTTTTTCCCTGGCTTAAATTGTCCAATTATGATCTCAGATGTGCTGAGCCTTTTTAAATAATAAGCAGAAATAGATTTCTGTAATGTGAAGAATGATGTATGACAGTCGTCTTAAAATCAAATATATTCCACAGTAAACTAAAGGTATTTCAATGCATTGCAGTTGGTTATTACTTTAGGATGCATGTTTTTTTTCTTTATCTTAAATCATGCTGTACTTTACTCACTAATCCTTGCAAGGTTGTGACTAAGTGATATTAAACAGTGCAACTTTAGTTTTTTTACTTTCTTTAGGAGTAATAATAATGCAACAGAAGCAGAAAAGAAAAGGTTTGGTCACTCGTAATAACAGTATTTAGAAAACAGTGCAGCAGAATAAAAAATTAAGGATCATTAAGCACATTACTCTCCTTCCCTCAGCAACCTGAACATACTGGTATTTTCTCACGTATTTCCTTACCTTGAATGTGAATAATTCTTTCATGCTCCAGACTTGAGTTGTCAGGGTGAGCTTCAGCCCAGCAGACAGAAATCAGCACCAGAAAAAGTAGACTCTTCATCTTTATAGTCAAAAGAATCTTCTTCACTGTAAAGGTATCACATACAAAGAGGCTTGTGAATTTTTTGAAACTTTACGGTGTTGCACTGCACAGCTTGTTACAGAAATGATCTTTTAAGGGATCTATAACATATTTAACCCATGCAGCCAAAGAAGTTATAACAGCTACTGATTTTCTAGGCATGAACACTGGACCTTTTTATCATGGACTTTCATTAAATGAAACTGGCAATCCTTATTTAACTCTGCCTACGCAGAAATACAACATGAAAAAATAAAAGCACCCACATAAATATCCATAAACCAAACTCCTTGCAAGACCATATGTAAGCAATAACTGTGTTTCAGAAAAGGTTCTAGTGTACTTTTGTTTTTCCAGACCTACTCTAGATCTGGTCTGTAAACACAATTAAAACAATCAGTCAAAGCCGTTACTATATCTATATCCACTGCATGATGCAATCTGCTGGTGATAGCTTTTCAAGATTAAAACAATCGCCTTGTAGGTTTTGGCATTTCAATCAAGACTGCAGATTAACTTAGCAGTCAGGGTGGTAAAGTTTGCTTCAGCTAATCAGTAAAGATGACAAAACATTTCTTCTAGCTGACTAGAAAGATCTATTTTATTTCACATCCACTTACCATTTTAAAAGATGCCTAAATAGACAATGAAATGTTCGAAACCATGCACAAAGTAGGTTAGAGTTGTATATGCTACCACTGCAGTTGCCCTGATTGATTTTTCATTCATTTCTACCTAGAATGCTGACGCACTAACTTAGTGTGCCAGGTAGGGTCTCTGCAGTCAGCAGAGCTGAGCGCTGCAGCGAGAATCTCTGCCAGCCTCTGAGTAGTAATTAGGCAAATGAAGACCTGAAACAGAAAAGGAGCCATAAAATACAAGGGGTTTTATGTAGAGGGTTCAGGCTGCTATGTGTTTTATAGCTATAATTTTTATGACTCTGATTTCTCGAAATAAAAGATAGCTATTTCCCAACTTTGCCTTTCAAGAGACTAGGATTTTTTCCCCAATCATCGAATAGTGGCAGCATTACTAATATGCTTTCTCTCTAATGCAGAGAGAAGTTTATTTTTCCTTTATTTTCCCTTTTTCTCTATCAGAGCTAGAAACACATCAAAGTTGCAAGGTACTCTCAGTCAGAACCTGGGTAAAGGTCTGACCTTTGCAAACAGTCCCTGTCCCCAAGTAGACTCAAACACCTATGTGATTCAAGTCTTGATTGAAATACTGTAATCTGAACCAACCTCCGTAACAGACTAAAATGCATAAATGCTATTTCCGTTTATTCATAACAAAACATGCATGTTACTTGCCTGCCCTTCCATTTCTTCGAAGCACGTTTGGGTGGGAGTTCAAATAAAATTCAGCATCCCTTACTCCTTACTGTGGAGTGCCTAGAGGTAGGACAACTGCTCGCTGAGCACTATTTTCCAGGTGGTCCACGCTCAGTAACTCAAGCCTCTCCAGCCACTCCCTCTTTCCTGGAAAGCTTGGCAGGCTGATGACCCCCATTCCGGAGAGCAAGGGCAGATGTGGCTCCTCCTAGAGCACACCAGCCCCAGCCCGGGCTGGCCGGGGGTCACACAAGTACAGCCGGTGTTCCTCCTGCACGACGGGGCTGCCGGCCTGGCTGCTTGAGACAGCAGGGCACACGTGTCAAAAACCACACTGCTCTCTCCCTCACAAATCCCAGACCAAGCACCCGATGTATTTCCCCTCAGACTGAAAAAAGCTTCAGGCTTGGGGTTTGGTTTTTTGGGCTGTTGACTAACAGCTGACAATTCTTTTTTTTTCTTTGGTGGGGGAGAATGTTACTGATTTAGAAATAGTCTTGTTAACACAGAAATTTTGATTTTGAAGGCAAAGTTTATGGGCATATTCCCATGTCAATCTGCGTCTTGGAGCCTACGCTGGATGCAAAACCTCCTGGACCCAGTGAGTGGGGGTAAAGCCCACGGGGGTTCTACAGACCTGCTCTGGGAGTACCTTAGCAGCTCACTAAGACTTTGCCTCTATCTCTTGCCACAAACCTGCTCTTTTCCATGGCAATAGTGAAAAGAAACAGCCATATAAGCAGATGACAGGTAGTACTACCTTTTCTGGGGGGCAGCATCCATCCTTAATCAAACTCTGTGTGCATATGGACTGGGACTCTATTGTAGAATAAGAAAGATTTACCTTGTGGTTACATGGATGGAGAACTCCACAGATGCCCCCCTTCTTTGTCAAGGTCTCCTTGATACAATGGGGGAAAGTCCTCCGTGTAGCATCATCAGGTGATGACTGTCAGAACAACTAGTTTCAGGATTTCAGGATTTCTTAGTGCAGTGAGGGGGCAGGATACACCTTTTAGAGATATTTG
Organism: Phaethon lepturus; assembly: GCF_000687285.1. Taxonomy (NCBI): domain Eukaryota; kingdom Metazoa; phylum Chordata; class Aves; order Phaethontiformes; family Phaethontidae; genus Phaethon; species Phaethon lepturus. The sequence continues at coordinate 31,724 of NW_010517996.1, read as the reverse complement.
CCTGTACCTTTGGGCAAAATATCATGTTACTCTACAGAGTTTATGTGGTAGCATCACACAGCAGGATGAGAGGCAGGTCAACGATGACTTGGAAATCTGCTCTTCTTTTTCCTCAGTTTCCTGAATGCAGCTGAACAATTTCATGTCACATGCCACAGACTTGGTACAAAAGCAACCTTGCAGTTACAGATTGACATGTTTTTTGTTAATAGCAAAGTTTACAGTGACTGGGTTTTTGGTTTTCCTAATTGCGATTAGAATTGTCAATTGATAGAAAAGGCAGCCTAAAGCGTCCACAGTGCAGGAGCACACACACAAATAGCATGTGTGTGCATGCCTGTGCTCTCTTTGTCTCTGGTAACGTTCATCTGCTCTGCCAAGGTGTGTTTGTCAGCCTGTCAACTAGCAAGAACTTAAAACCTATTTCCCAGGGGAGCAAATGCCTGGTCGATGTTTTAGAAAATGTATCCATTGCACATCTTTGCTTAAGTCACCAGATGCTTCATACGTGAGGTCAATCAACTGAGAGTAAAGTTTTAGCTGGGCAGAAGCACCCCGTTGGGTGCCATTTCAACCCTCCGCTTAAATCTGAGCACTTTGAAGGCTGCCCGCTTTTGCTGACAGGTACAGCAGCTGCTGAGAAAACGTGAGTATCTGAAGTCAGGAATACCCTGACCTCCTACCACTCTCCTCCTGGGATTCCCCCTGATGGGAGCTGCAGCAATTGAGCCAGAGCAGTGCAAAGCAACGTTACCAGGCCAAGCATCTGACCCTTGGTGTTTTGTAGGTTATCCAAAAAGCAATTAGCCAGAGGAATTCACATCCTCAACTCTAGCCAAAGCAATAGAAGTCAGACTCCATTTCTGCAAGCAGCCTAGGAAGACCTCAGGGGAGAAATGATAGGTGTGGATGTTTTCATATTAAAATTAATAAAATCTTGGCTGGGATTCAGTGAATTTTCAGTAAGAAATGGTAATGATTAGTCATACTGAAGAAATCTGCACTGGTTTCAATTACTGCAGTTTATGAATCTGCTATCTCCCTGGACAGGAACACAAAGAAGCTGAAAAGTAGTTTTTAAAGGGAGACCTCAAGGCTCAGAGAAGTGGTTAAGGTGACTGTACATTCTGTTTTTCAGTTCTCAAGAACTGTTCATTCTCAGATACAATTTGAAATTCTGATACTAATCACCATTTTGTCATACATAGCCATAATTCATCTACTACTGGCAAATCTTTTTAGATTTTTGCAGTTTTGTTATAAAGCACCAAAGTTTGCATTTTAATATAATATTCTGAAAATTAACAGAATGCCTTCAAGTAATTCAACTGTGTAGGTCACAGGCATTTCTCTGAAGAACAGAGTACTGAAAATAATTTTACATACTCTGTTTTTAATAAAATATTTCTTGTTTACTACCACAACTACTTTCTAGTTACAGAACATGAGAGCATCCACTCCGTGAGAACAAAGGTCCACCTAGCTCAATATTCCCTCTCTGACAGTAGTTAAAAGCCTGGGGAATACCTTTGTTCACAGGAGTTAATTTTGGTCTTAAATTAAAACATGATATAGGACATACATGCCCTATATCAAATGTTTGTTTCCCCAAGAAAAAATACTCATGGAAGCCTGAAGTCACAATGGCTCAAGAGCATATAACACAGCCACCATCTCCTATGATCCAGCTGTTGACAGTGTCATCCTAGTAAGACAGATGCTTGAACTAGATTTTACCTAACCCGTGCAAAAATCTGGCTGCTTTTGTGGAAGCATCCTTGCTGCTGTGGATCTGGCAGAACTGTGTTTCCCTCACAGCTACCCAGGTATCCACAGAATACCACTCAGGGAACAGGCTACTGCAACAACTTGCTATGCCATCTTCTCATGTGTGTAACTCCTTAGTGAAAAAAGGGTTTAGGAGGAGAGAAGGCCAAAAGCAGATACTGGCAGAAGAGGAGATGAAGTACCGCTGCACAGGGACAGAAAGAAAACCAAACTCCTAGGGCAGACAAAGAGGACTTCTTCATTAAAGGCTCTGTCTTTCTGTGGATTTTCCTATATTTAATACGGTGAGACCCAGCAAGTAAAGGCAGTAATCAGTGATATCTAAAACAGGAAACAGAATCAGTAAAATCAGTCTCAACAATTTAGGACTGAAATAGCTCCTGAAACTGTGGACTATTTACATCTGTGTACAAATCTACTGTATAATATAAGTATTTACAGGTCCCCTCTCTGTGAAGCTCTGTTCCATCTGGGAATTGGTGCTAAGCACTAGAGAAGTACTTATTAACGAAACAAGTATATGTATTTTCAGGGAGAAGGTATCAGCTGCAGTAATTCAGAGTGCCTCATCCTTAGACACTGCTGGTAGATAATAGAATTGGATGAAGACCAGTCTAGGCGGTACTCACATACTCTCTTCAATAGCCTTCCCTAAAACTGGGAAGTTGGAGTAGAATACTTCAATCTAGCCAATTAGACAGATTTCTGGTGTCAAATGACTAGCCCAAGTCTCCTAAAAATCATATCTTATATATGTGTATAGACACCTAGGTTTAGGCAACTGAGTCAAGCCATAAGGATGGGTTTCAGCTCCAGATTGTGGACACCTACGCTAGTGTGTCTGTATGTAAAATATCTGCATTTCACTTAGGAGTCCAAGCTACTGTGACAGCCAGGTTATACCTAGCCAATGTGGTCGGTGGAGGGCAGATGTGTGTTTAGTTGACCTAGGATGCCTTTTGTCTATTCACTTTTGTCTTTGAATAACTTCCTCTGTCTGCAGTGTGGCCTCTCTGGAGAAGTGGGAATTGTGGGCTTGAATCTTGCACACAGAGGGAATACTGTGCAGAGCCTCTTTGGCTGAGTGGTCTAACATGAGGCTGTTTTGCAAACAAGGTGCAAATGCAAATTCTTTTAGTCAAGGACTCATTGCTCAGGCACAGCAATGAACAGAGGCACCTGAAGTGCAGATCTGACTCAGGGGCTCCTTACAAGCAGGGATTCATAACTAGCAATTCTTTTGGCTAGATCTAGACAGCTTCCCACTCAGCATGGTAAGTAACATTTTAAGAAACAAATACTAATCTCTGTGTTGACTGCAGAAAGAGGGTAAGTGTTCTGATTCATCCTGGTAGCATTAACACACTCGTTTTACATGTCTTGATGCCAAAAGTGGTCATCTAAAGTAGGCAACAGCAAAGCCAGCCTTACTCTTGAAGGGCACCTAGCTTCCTATATGTATTTGTCATCTCCTTCAAAGACCTTCCATTCTCCAAAGGCAACAGAAGATACTCAGTTACAGCTAAAGACTTAAGACTTCAGTTAGTAAAATCAAACAAAAATACACTTCTTGCCCTGATATGCCCTTACACCATCTAGTCTTGAGTCTACTTTTCACTTATTTTGCTAAGAAGACAGGTTCTTCTCGGTGAAAAAGCCCCCCAGGCTGGTGGAATTAATGCAAGACAAATTCAGCAGACTGCTCATCAGGTTAACTGTTCCTGCAAAGGAAATTTTGCCAATGCCATGGCAAAAAAACCCCAAACAACAAAAAACAAACAAAAACAATCGATGGCATAAGAATAATAATGTTTACATGCTCTATCAGAATGACTTAGAGCAAGCTTTCCAAGACCTCCTCCCATGCTACTTCATTAGTTAAGGTAATTTGGAAATTTGTGAGACTGTGTGAGTCTTGGGGCCATCTAAAGCACCAGACGGTCAATGTCTGGAGAACAGGTTGTCATAGTAGTTCCCCAACCATAGGCAGAACAGTTCAGTGGAAAAGCAGCATGACCATTCAAAGACATCTGGTATCCCCTGGAGCCTATTAATTCCCTGGGAAGAACGCTGATAAATTGCTTGCAGGGAGAAAGAAAATATCTTTACAGTCTTTGAAGTGTCTGCCTTGGGTTAGATATGAAATTTATTCCAGATACACAGAGTAACAATGGTAACAATAGTTTTGACATTATTCATGGAGTATAGCCAAGGTCATGTGAACTATCTTTATGACTAGAGGTTAGAAAATTTGCTAGTCTAGGTTTAATGCAAACATGAATAAGGTAACTGTGCTGCATTTAAGGTCTATCATTGATGGAACACTGGTCACTCAGTGCTTTGAGTAGTTTTCATTCTTGTTCGTTATAATGAACTATATATATGGCTTTAGTTAAGGAATCTAGATGTTTTTCCTTGAAGCATGGCAATGTTCTTTGATCGCACATAGTGTGATGCCATAGAAAGGTAACTCCACTTTTTGCTTTGTAAAGCAGATCCACTTGTTTGTACTTTAGAGAAAGTACTTATGTAATCTCCACATATCAGTGGTTTTCACAGAATTCTTGTCATCCAGCTCAAGAGCTGGGTCTCCACCCAGATTGTGCTTGTATTCTGACATTTTCTTCATCGAAAAGCCTTTTTCCACCTTGAACAAGCAAGTCTGGAGGTCTCTGGAGGTCAGTAAGAAAACTTGATCTCTCTCCCCCATTTTTCTTGACTCTTGGTCCTATTTATGAAGCTAGCTTTTCATCGGGCTCTTACTTTTTACCCAGGTTCCTTCCTATTACTTACACTTCTTCAACGTGCTTTCTTGGTTGCAGCTAGACTACTCAGCTGCATGCATAACTTTTGCGAGGCCATTTACTTTGGCAAGTTCTGCCAGAGTTTTTTCAGCATCTCTAACCATCACTCTACTGATGCTTCCAGTTCTGCCAGGGCTTTTTTGGACGCTTGGATTTTTACAGGGGCATAAATGACTTAAGTTTCTAGTGGTCTCTTCCACCATCAAAGGTGAATGAAAGCTAGATGCCTACCTTTTTTTGATCATTAAAAAAATCCCATATATGCTATACCATTAAGCAGGTTCTTACAAACCGTTCTTTTGACCTGTTTATAATACTAAAAATTGTATTATTAATAATTACTATAATTGCTGCCTTTGGGAATTTGAACTACCTTTCTGTACCTAAACTTGCAGTGCTAGATTTCATGCTTTAAAGTGACTGTTTAGTATCAGCCATAGACCATTTCTAAGCAGTCAGGCAAAATTTTGGAGATTTTTTGCATACAGTGAAAAGGCAAAGAATTTTACTCAAAGCCCATTCAAGTGAGTGGACATTCTGGCATTTAATTAATTAGCAGTAGATTGGGACATTTGAGCAGGGAGATTCTGGGACTGTTAGTGCCCACTGGTAATGTTCAGATTACTGAGCATCAAAGCAGCACTACTAACTGTTACCTGGCCACTAAGCTCTGCCACATGCAGGAGCTAGGATGTCAAGAAACAAGTTGTCCAAAGTGCTAGTCTCATTTCAGTTTTCTGTGGAGGATGGTTGCTCATCCATCCTACAACCCATGCCATGCTTGCCCCAAGGGTCCTCCTGTACTCTCAGCCACTGAAAAGCTGCCAATGTTTTGAAGCTAACCTAGAAGATGTATTTACGTGACCTAAGTCTTCCCCAGTTTCCATCAGGTACAAGTGTAAACTTGGTGAAAAAACTGTTTTTACACTTTAAAAACAAAACAAGCCCCAAACACACACCCCCTATTAGGACAAAGAAAAGAAGGCTGTTTCCTTTCTGGAAATATGGCAAAAAGGAATGAATTCAAGAGGAGCTAGAAAAATCACATGTTGACACTTTATGTAGAAATTCTGTGTCATTGTAGATAGCAGCTTTGTAGATTCATTCAAACTTTTTGATAAGTCACTCAAGCCAAATGATCTAATCACAACTTAAAACTTAGTCTTACACTTTTTGCTTAGGAAATATTGTGAAAGTTATTGAAACGTTAGGAAAGTTAGGAAACAGTCCATGTTTATAATAATACCATAATAATAATAAGTCCATAATAATACCTTGAGATATGCAAATAGGCCAGATCCTGTCTGTTTCATTTAAGGGAGGCGCAACATCTCTGTTCTGATTGTCCCTCATTTAATTCAATGAAGTTCTTATTACTTTTCCCCAGCTAAGCTGACTGTATCAGCAACATAAAAATAAAAATTAAAAACATTAACAGTGCCTTCACGTTCCTGAAGGATACCATTCTGTGAGAGAACAGATGCGCTGCCAGACATATTGAGCAGGAGCCTGGTGCCAGCCTGCTGCATGGAATTACTAGCAATATACCGTTTTTGGCACGGATCCTGCAGCAAAGCATAAAACAGGACTCCTTGTCCAGCGAACCATGACTGCTTACACCTATCCTCCCTCATTTTTTGGTCAAGAATTGCACTGTCTGCACTCCCAATTTAACAAGCTGCTCAGTCTCCTAAAGAAGTAATTACAGTGTTATAATGCCCTGCATATTTTTTAAATCGCTCTTACACACTGCTAGTGCAAGTCCCCATTGAATCACTGCTTCCACGAAGGTAAACACTTTAATTTTACAACACCACTGTTTTCATCAAACATCTGCTTCTCACTGCAATGATACATAAGTTTTCTTTGGATATTCGGTCATAGAGAATTAGCTGCGGGTGTAGCCAGATCAAAGCCATATGGGGATGTCTTATAAAAGCACAATTCTTTCAACAAATTTTAATTGAATTAATCAGAAATCAATGGCAAAACATACTTTCTACTGAGATCAGTTATTCTAAAGAGAAGGAAGGTCCAGAGGTTAGGGCATGACTTCAGCCTTCGGGGGACACAAGTTTAACTCTGCCCTCTCTAGCCTTCGTGTGGGACCTTGGGCAGTGCCCAAGTGGTGGGGAGGTTTAGTTTTCGTTATCGTAGCTCACTGTCTGTGACACAGCATAGCAGTATTTTCTGTTGGTCAGAGGGTATCGTGGAACTCAATACACATACAGTTAGAAGGAGCTCTCACGTTGCTGCAATGAGACATATCGGTAGCTAAGAGGGGACATCTTTACGTTGGGACAACTTACGAACACTACACACTTTCATGTGCTGAAGCACCATGTGATAGCTGACCATATGTGTCATGCAGACAAACATGCAGATGCCTACTTGTACCAAGCTTCCCCTTGCTTTTCTCAAGTATGTTTTCATTGCATATCTTAAGCATGAGAGCACTGGAAAAACAAGGGTCATATGACTGTTTAGTTAACTTCTTGTTAGTTAAATTCTACTGAAAACAAACAATAAACATTTTTAAGGTCATGGATGTTTGTAAGGGAATTTACCTAAATAAAGGCAACACTTTCGAATTTTCCTGCTAAGCAGTGTCGCCTCAGTATTATGCATACGTTTTTATTTGTTTTGGTGTACAAAACAATCAACGATAGGGGGAACACATGAAATTCAAACTATGGTCTGAAAGCTACTTTATATTTTGAGTCAAAAAAGTGCACAACTCATTCAATTATTTATAAAAAAAAAAATATTCTTCACCGGTTTACAGCAATGATAACAGAGACTTGCACAGACATCCTTTGTCAGCTAACTGTGAGCAAGATGCCAAAAAATAGGTTATATTCAAAGGTCCAGACTCCGTATATCTACCAGTTGCAGATATTGGCAAACAGTGACTGCAGTTCTGCACTTTGAACTAAGTAAGTTAACAGCAACAAGAAATAGGAAAATAATGTATTGGATTCAAGAGAAAAATAATTTGAAAACTAAACTTGTAAACTGATGGTCTTGAAGAAATATACCTCAGAGGCTGCATTGTTTCTTTGTGGTGAGTGAGCAGTAAATGTAGTGCCAGTGAAGGGGAAAAGCTTTGCCACAGGTGGATCGCACCAGATAAGAATTTGATCCAATTATGCTACTTGATTCCTGGGAAAGCATCAAAATATTGGCTATGACTCAAAATGGGAAATTATTATTGAGGATAGAGGAGGAAGAGACTAGTATAAGGAGGCAAGGTCTTTCCAAAAAGGCAGATGATATTATTGTTGTGCTAAACCCCAAAATTTTGCTACAGGGCATCACCAGATGAGTTCAGGTAGCAATCTCAGCACCAGATTTGTTACATTGAGTATTTTAATTAATGAGCTGGCACAAAAAGTAGATACCTACTAATTTAATCTGTGGATGAAAAAATGTGGAAGGCATTGTTTGTATGGAGAAGAATCAGCACATGATACCGGATTAAGCGGATGGCCTCCATGGGTGCTGTGACAGAGTTTGGAAGTTTTGGCAATGGAGCTGCCGGTGAGCATCGCAGAGCTCTACTGACCACTTTGTAACACCATTGCCTTGGCAATCTCTTTTCCAACTCCATACCACTGGCAACACCTTCAGACATACTGTCTGCATCCCTGGTCCCATGGGATTAGGAGGTAGTAACTTAAAATGGGACACATGCAGGCAAGGGTTTATTGGAGCAATCAGAGGAAAGGAAAACCTGTTTTATAAAAGGAGACCAAAAGAGCTTGTCTTGGTTAGTCTGGCAAAACACAGCTGAGCAAGGATATAATTGCTCTCTATAAATATGTCACAGAGTAAATGCCAGAGAAGAAAAAGAACGTTTCAGCTAAAATTTAGGAACAGAAGAAGTGGAGCCATAAATAAGTTTAAACTGGAAATGAAATGATGTTTAAGCTGTAGAAAAACACCTCAGTCGTCCTAAAGACATTTTAGCAGGGAGGAAAGAAACACAGCTAGTTTTAAACCAGAACTTGCTTGCTCTATGAAAAATGGCCTGAGATGAAGGGGGATGTGGATACAGGAAGGCTGGGTTATGACCCAGGGGATCCCTTTTTTTGTTCTGGTATACCTACCTTTTGACAAAGGCCTCAATTGAGCTAGGTTAATCAATTCATATTTCAAATAGAATTTTTTTCTTTCCTTTTATGACAGGTCCAAACTCCTCTGGATACTGCTATTAATGATATGATCCAATATACTTAGGGCTTCCCATTGCTCCATGTTACAGCTACAAACACGGTCTCAGTAATACTCAGCAGAGCAGCAAAGCACCCTTCTCACCACTGGGACTTCTTGTGAGAGATACCTCAAAGCAGCTTTTCATATTCTGACTTGGTGTCTGACTCCTGTAATTTCCTAAGTAGACTCTATGCTTTATGCAACAACACTGCTGTCCCTGATACAGATCATTAAAGATCTGCAAATAGAATGGAGACACATGTGGCTCGCTTAATGGCCTGACTTTTGCAATGCTCAGTCATATGGAAGGTTTGGCTCTGTCTGCTACAGTGGTTATGTGCAAAACATGAAGACGACAGCTCTTATGTTCCAGAAGTATGGTAGGGCAATGCAACCTCTCCACAATGCGTTTTTGTTGTGATGCTTTTGAGATTTAGGATGATGTAAAAATAAAGGAAAATGGCTGTTCCATTTCCTCTCTGGACTACTAAGAAGAATGACTCAGGATATTAAGTTAAGACAATAAACAGAATTTCAACACATACTTGTAAATCAAAGACATAATGTGAAAAGAGAATACACGAGCTCCTCCAAACACACTATCCTGGTTTAACATCCTCATAAGGAAATAGTATAATTGTTTGAGTAAATTTCAGAACATGTAGAATACATAATTAACTGAATAATTTGCAACTGTTTGATAAAATCATAATGCAGAACACATCATTGTAAATAAAACTCCCTTAAGCTATGTAAGTAAAACTGCCTGCAGACTATGCAGTTTAGTGCACCTAGTACAAGAACAAAAGTACATCACATTTTAGATTCAGGTATATTCAGATGTAGGAAGACATGACTAAAGAATCTATATCCAGGAAAAATCTACATTCAAAATCTTGCATTACAAAATTAAGTAACATATAAGCATGTACTAAGAAAAAGAATGCGTGAAAAGCTACAGACAGCAGAGTTTAGTACACAAAAAGATAGAGATTGTGAGAACAAAAGTCTAAGGATGGGTTTTAATTTGTTGAGATATGACATGAAACAGCAGACATTTTAAAAAAAATCAACTCATTGTTAATTGAACTGTTCTGATATTTATTTTGGCTGCCAGCAATAACCGCTGGCTTTTGGTCAGTCTTCAGGCAAACTAAACCTGTGCAAATTTCAGAAAAAATTCATAGACCCAACAGCAGGTTTTCCTCACAATCTCTGAATTGGAAAAAGTTAACAATGAAATTGTGTTGATTTGGATTATGTCACACAAGGCCATATCCTTGCTTCATCAATAATAAGAATACCCACAACACTGGTAGGCTGAAAACGGATAGGTTTTCAAAGATACATAAGTAGGATATCCAGTTTAAATAAATGGCAAACAGATAGGATTCACATACTTTTTGCAAGCACCACTCACCCAAGTTAATTAGAGGGATCAGCATTTCTACAGTTGTCCAGAATAAATGCAAGGCTTTTGTTTGTGCTTTAATGTCCTTAGGATTATGCAGGCCATTTCAACTTCACAGACATAATTCCCCGTTCTTGAATAACACTTGTCAAGGCTTTGAACACCCTCCAACCAGTGTTACCCAATCCACATCCTCACACCTGACGTGATGTGCTTACGAGGCAAGGTTTGTCACACTGTGAAGAATGGTGGGAATCCTAGGAACAGTCATAGGCTACAGATAGGGATCTTTTTGTAAAAGATGTTGGAAACGCAAGCCAGAGAAAGTCCACACTATTCCTGCCCCTTTTTTGGAATATATATTCTTTCGCTAAGCAATTACTGCAGGTGATCACGGGACACTGGGCAAGGCTATCTTTTGCCTTCACACAGCATAGTCCTTCTCATGCTCTTTTTTCAGTTACCAAATCTTCACCAATACTTTCACACCTCGTACCTCTCCCAGAGACTAGACTGACAGTGAGTACTAGAGACTCACTAAACTACTTGTGGGGACAAGAGGAAAATTTCCATAGTAAGCTCCACTCACTGCAAATATGGTTGTTAAAACTGTGGCCTGGGGTGAAGAATTGAAAAGCAATGGAAACAATGCATTACTCCTCTCCAAAATTGTCCGAGTGGAGACTCCCTGCCCCAAAGTGCTGCTAGTGGAAAAGGATTCATTTTCACTGTGGTGTGCTCATGGCAGGGGTTGGGGCCACTAGCCTCCATTGCTCCACAGGGAAGAGAAGGAAACAGGAGGATCTACTGACGATTGCCCTGGAAAGTTGGTACATCTGCTCATTTCTTCTCGGATGCTCCACAGTCTGTACTATGGAATAATTGTGATTTTTCTCTACGCTACATGTAATATCACCTACCTTAGGTATTTGTCAGGCCATGAGAGATCTGTGCCAAGCGTCAGCAAGGTTTACCATTTCCTTGCTGCTTTCAGAAATTAGGGTTGTGATTTTCAACTAGGACCATAAATTATCAAATAAACTGAGATACTGGCTTCTACTTAAGCCAGCTTTCATATCAGTGACTTGTAGAAATTTCCCAAGCTACATAAACTGCAGGGCACACAGGGCATGGGACACTGTTCTAGGATCCCTCACTTACCGGTAGTTTCGCTCTTGTAGGGTCAGCTCAGTTTCATTTCTTTCTCAGAGGCCAAATACACAGATTCACTTATACCCAAATGTCATTCTCCAGGCTGTTTTGTCAGGGCAGGGTTTTTAAAGAGTCAAATAGCAAGGGTTAAAAAAAAGCCCCAAACACCCAAACCTATCCCTGTGAAGACCTCCATAAACTAACCCTAGAGCTAGGGTAAACTAAAGCTAAACTAACCCTGGGAGCTCCACCTCCCAGCCTCAGGGCTGCCAAACAAGCAACTGGGAGCTGTGCTAATCCCTAATTAAGTTGGAGAAGGTTTGTTGATTTAGCTAGATAGGTAAAGCAATGCTGACAGGTCGCATATTTATTTATTTTTATACATGCATATGTACCTATATACAGATGACCATTCCAACGTTGGCTGTTGAACACACCCTGATAAAACAAGATATGCTTTTGGCTGGCATGATTGCACCAATAAAAGCCGGGAAGATAAACCAGCATGCAAAAATTTTGTCATCCTCTTTCTAGAGATGTCTACGTAAGACAAAAACACAAAATCTGCAATAAAATAATTTGTCTTTTTTTTTTTTACTCTTGAAGCATCAAGACACATTATTATCTACTCTGAAAAAAAAAGAATGACTACTTACGCAGTTATAATGGATCCTGGGCAGAAAGTGAGTATTTATTAAAAAACTATTAACTCGTTGCCCTTTGGGATTGGAAACTCACAGGATGGACTTGAGCAGGTCCCAGAAGCAACCTCCACACCCACCCCTCCTGTTTCTAAAACAGGTTATTCATGTACAACAGCTATTTTAACATTCTCACAGGGGCTGCACACCCAAGGGGAGAAGAGTTTGTCATTTTTGGGGCCATAACTAATACTATAGCAAAAAGTAGTAAAGAAAATGTCACTGAAATTAGCAGATGCTTAAAAAACATAGTTTAATTGGCTGACACATTATAATAATCTTATAAAATACCCTTGTCTTTTGGTCAATTTGAGGAATAGATACTATTTAATAGATAATACTTTCATGAGCCTCAAAATGAAATAATCTGAAAAGCATAAATATAATAAATGAGCATTTTAATAGTGTAGTCTCACTGGAAACACTGTAGATAGTAGAAATCTATTTCTAAAAAATCAGGTCATTGCTCTAATTAAATCTGACATAGGCATAAAAGCATGCATAGAAAGCCTGCAATTAATGAAGAACAATTTCACACCTCCAACGTGCCACTAAAAGATTACACTACATAGAATTAATGTCTTTGCACCCTGCTATTTTTATCTCAAATTTACATGACGCATCTTTGGAGATATAGTCATGGATCTGTTTTATATAAATGTAGAGTAAGGACTGTCTTCCTTGCAATTCTAGACGAACTTGCGGCATTTAGCTTTGATCTTTGTTG
>NW_010517996.1:18544-18902 GCF_000687285.1 Phaethon lepturus | reverse complement strand
GCATTTTACTCTCAGGGACTCACAGTGTCTCAGATGTGCTGCAGGGAAAAGCAATTAAAGACATGTGATACTTTCTCTTCTATGGGAAGGGGAGAGCAATTGCAACAACAAAACAAGTTTTTTCTCCAAGAATGTGGGCAAGGAGCTGGGGGAGAGGAAAGGAACAGTTTTTGGCTGAGCATCTGGTTGGGATTTCAGTTCTAGGTGTGCTTTACATGGGTCACCCAAGGGAAGACAGCTCTTCCTCAGCTCTAATGCAGCTCTAAAAACATAAATGCTATACTAAGCAAAGCAGATTGTAGTCTAGACTTTGGCAATAGGGGCAAAAGTATGACTGCAGGAAGGACTGCAGGTTTCC